>NW_028248867.1:0-39266 GCF_964263255.1 Lissotriton vulgaris | reverse complement strand
TCTCCCAGTTTGCCTCCCAAATCCCTCTTTAATGACATGAACAGCCTACTACACACCTTATCTGGAGTATTTAGAGCCATCGCATTGCCCTGAGGAAATTGTGCTTCTGCGCAGGTGAGGCGGGTCTCACGGTGCCAGTTTTGGGGCATTGTAATCTCCCCGCACAATTCCCTCTATCGACGCTGCTTCATCACCCACAAATTGGGGACTGGGCTTAGACTTACATAGCGCAGTGGTGACATCTATTACATGAACGTGGGATGCAGAGGGACTAGAACCCTATGGACATAATTACCTAAAGACTACTGGTGCCACGACTGGCCAGGTGTGGGCAATCAGGCTCCTCTTTTGATCCCTGCTCTCCCAAACTAAGTACAGCCTTTTCCCTCTAAGGCCCGCTGGGCTACGGACATGAGCCTGTAGTTGTCGAGCGGGACTAGGCCAACATTGTTTGCTAAACCCCTCAAACCTCCAGCAAAGCTCACTTCAAATAATTCAGTATTGTAACCTGCATAGGGTATACCTGATTACGAAGAGACTCAATAGAATATCCCCGGGGACCCGAGCTGCATGTCCCAGATGTCAGCTGGACGACACAGACTTCTACCGCATGGTGTGGGATTGCCTGACCCTCACCCTATGTGTGAATCAGTGACGGCGGCCCCTGTTAATGCTGCCACAGGCCACACTCTCAATAAGACTCTGGTTGTTTGTCTATAAGGATTGTTTAACAAACTGTATAGTAGAACTATCACCTCCAAGTTTGCGGACCTTACTTTCATTCTTGCATTTCAATGTTGTGGAAATCCCTCACAGGTCCCTCTCTACTGGGGTGGATGATGGAACTGTCCAGATGGGGGAAATGTGAGAGTGCAATTATGGAACTCGAAGTACAGAGGGGTCAGCACAGCCCTGATCATGTAAAGGTGTGGGATCACATACTACGAGACAGCCCATTGATAGCCACAGGGGGTTGCCACCCCAGATGAAGACTCATCAGATGAGGATTGAGTCACTATCTCTCCATTTTTCTCTCTTTCTTTCCTTCTTCCTTCTTTTTCTTTGTTTCTGTCTTTCTTTCATTCATATTTCCTTCTTTTTTCATTTCATTCTTTCATTCCTCTTACTTTCTCTTTTTCCATTCTTTCTTCCTTTCTTACATTCATACTTGCTTTCCTTTTATCTTTTATTGATTCATTCCTTTATCTTTCATTTTTTCATTCATTCTTTCCTACCTTTTTCCTTTCATTGCAGCCTCCCTTCCTGCTTTCTGTTTCTCTTACCTTCTTTTCTTCCTTTCTCTCTTGCATGTTTTCTTTCTTTCCTTCTTTCTTGATGTCATTCCTTCTTTCATTCTTTCTTGCTATAATTCCTTTTTAGGTCGAGCTATTTATAGCTCTGACATATTGTAGGGGAAACAAACTCTTTGACCAAGCAGATTACGTCCAGTTCATGTGGTGCACTCGTGTGAGACGCGCGTGCACAAAACCCATCAGCCTCGCTCCCATTCGTCAAACCCATCAGCCTTGTAGCACCAGACTTCACGTGCACTTCATGTAATCCAGTCGTGTGTGACGCACGTAGCCTCGCACCCATTTGCTCCCAAGGAATCCCTTCCACCCCCCCAACCTCACAAACCACCATTTGTCGCACGCATCAGACCCGCAACAGCGAGAGCTTCAGACTTCAAAGGAATGCTCTCCCCCGCCCCCCTCTGCGCAATGCCAGTTGTCTTACACCACAAGACATCAAAGGCTGCTGCTCCCCCGCCCACCCCCACCCCCCACAGCAATGCCGCATCTAACAAGCGCAGCCTCTGCTCCTCTTCCAAAACAAATAAAACCAGTGAGTGCAGAACTTCATCAATTCCCGACAAGAATGCTTGGCGTGTTCATTCCACTTAAGGCCCTGTCTGTACCTCTCCCACCATTATCGGGTGCTGCTTACTCTTTCGCTCTCCTGCTGCCTGTCCTCTCAGGTGCCCTCTCCCATGTCCCCTGTGTTTCTTGTGCGCACACTTCAAATGTGAAAGCATCTGGTTTCACTGGTTGATAAGCCTCTATGAGGGCTTTTAACAACTTCCTTTCTTCCCTAATTTAGGTGGTTGCTTTATAAAGTTCCATGTGCCGTTATATTGATTTTCACTTCACGCTTTGTTTTTATCAACATAAACCTTAGCTTAGTGCAACTCTGACAGCACGACTCTTCTCATTTAGGTGTGTTCTTTTTAACAATCTCGGCATTCACTTACTGTTGTTACACACACCTCTATTATTTTGGAAACACAAACTGCATTAGAGCTATTGAATGATGTTCCGAGAAAATACACAGGTTTGCTCACCTGTAACTGTTCGGAGTTATGCTTTTGTTTTGTAAAGCATAGATTTGGTATCCTTAAGCGTCATGTTCACCCACAGTACAGTTTGAATACTTTGTTTGATGCATATTGTTCTGTCTACTGCTCATGAATAACCACTTTAATTAATTCAGAGACATTCAACTTATTTACCCTTATCACGTTGATACCTGCTGTTAATATGAGATGCCAGTTTATTTTCTCTCCTATCTCGTAGGACAAAAATAAACAAGCATTGAAAATCACTTAATCAGAATGTGTTCGTCTGTAATGCAACTTATGCTCATGTAAAGCGCTCTGATTACCTTTGGGTCGTGTATTCTGCATCTCCACGCCAACCCTTCTTTCACCCCTCTTCTCTCCTTTCTCGTTCCTACCCTCTATCTATCCTCCTTATTAGATTCCCACAGCATCACTCAACGCCACAGCATCACTCAGCACCAGTCAATGCATCAGCACCACTCAATGCCTCAGAACCACTCAACACCACAGCACCACTCAAGACCACAGCACCACTCAACGCCACAGCAACACTCAATGCCACAGCATCACTCAACGCCACAGCATCACTCAACGCCACAGCATCACTCAACGCCACAGCATCAATCAGCGCCACAGAATCACTCGGCACCACTGGATGCCACAGCACCTCTCAACGCCACAGCACCACTCAATGCCACAACACCACTCTGTTGGACCCGGGTCACCGGTCCATCTAGGGTAGCCTGGCACAAAGTGGGAAGGCCTAACTCCAAGGCAACTGTGTTGTACTTGCGTCACACTCACCACAGCAATCCAGCGTACCTCCACTAAAAAATGACACCACACCGTCTTTTAGAAAAGTAGAAAAGCTTTATCTTCTTGTATTCCTTAAGTTTGAAATTGCCAACACATTTCATCAATCAGGTTTTTAGCAAGGCAGAATTTCTTTATAAACTTTCAATAAGGAAAAGAAAATCTGTTTCACTTGGTTTGGAGCATTAGCACGCAATATTCAGTAAGCATGTCAATGTGCTGTATTTAGGTCACCATAGCCAAGCAAGGGCTTAACAGTATTAGTTAAGCATTAAGTTGTTCATTGCACCTTCTTCAGTTACATGAATAAATAAATACAGAAGACTAAATACATTTACCATCAAGTCTTTTTGATCATCTGTTCACTTAGAATACGTGTAAGTTCAGGAAAATAGCACAACTTATTACACTACTACTCGACATAACACCACATAATAGCAGGAATTGGTGTTATCCCAGTGAAAAGGTTCTTAGTACCGTTCTGTGAAAGCAGTTTAGGCAAATCCACCCAGGGAAAGAGAACAAGCAAAATTCACAGTTCTTAGAAAGGGCCGGAAAGTACAGACATTATAGGCAAATTCCTTCACTACAGTCAGGCAGCAAAATATATGGTCCACAAAGGGTTATTTAATAGATTTGGCCCATACAGAGTCACCACTGAAATGGGGAATTTCAGATAGTAACATCCACCCCCAGTTGGCAGATTTTCTCACTTCATTTCCACACAAAACAGGTGATACCTTCCTAAGCCTCTGTCAGGCAGGACTAACTCACTCCTTAAGGGCTGGGGGAAAACTCCCTCGATTTCCTCATCTGCCGCAGTTACCAGATCTCCGCACCTCAGACCCAGCGTGCGCGTTTTCCCCAGCTTCTCACCTGTGGATCGTTGTTAATAAAAATGAAGCTGCCGCCCACACGAGGCAAAGGGAAGGAGGGCTCGCAGCCACACTACCGCTTCACTTGGTGACCCCTCTAGGCTTCCGTGACGGGGGCAGCAAAACAGTGTTGCACAGCGGTGGCTAGAGGCGGAAGCACTGTCGAGGGAGAGTGACGCGCTGGGCTGGAGCCTCGGTCTCTAGGCGACTCCGCCCCATGTCTCTCCCGATTCCTCCTCAGCTTCCTTTCAGCGCAGCCCGGTTTCCCTTTCCAGCCCGGGCCACCGCGCTGACTGGATCGCAGCAGCGGTCTTCACCTTAGAGGCTGAGGCCGGCAACCGTCACTCTAGATCCTGCACAACAAGGAATCTCCCGAGGGCTGCCGCAGGGAGTAGGTTCAAGGCTGGTATCACCAGCCGGTGGGAAATAAGTCCCGGACGGCTGCGGAGTTTGTTAATACGATCCTGCAGCCGGGGAGAGCCCTGGATTCACGAAGGCAATGTGGAAGGAATACCTGGCACACTAACGCTCTAGGTGGCAGTAGAGGCTCTAGGGGGATACTCCACATAGGTTACATCCCCAGCTGGATGCAACAGCACTCACCACCTTTAAGGGTGTCCTGGCTTCCTCTACACAACCTAGTCAATTGAGAAGTCCCTCTCCTGTGGAAGCACTGGGGAGAAGAAGGGGGGGGGGTAAGTGTGAAATAATAACCGGGTCAGATCAACAGATGGGGGGCAGCGTCAACTGTGAAGGCAGCAGCCCCTAAAGGCAGTCAACCCCTTCAGTGCGACAACCTCCTCACTCAGCAGCCTGTACTCCAGTCAGCCCCTCAATGTCCACACTCTTCTCCAAATGGCCGCCCCGCACTCCCTCTATATATAGCCTGGGCCCAAGTGACTAGAGTAGACCAGAAGCTTCCAGAACCTCTCATGTCACCCTATGGCCCAAGCTCTGAGGTAAATTCTGACAGGCCACCATTTTGTGTTAGAGCACCTAACCTCCTTTTTAACAGGAACACCCGCACCCCACCATCAATCAGTAATGAGGGTGCGCCCAGAGCTCTAGGGTCAACACCAAAAATTACAGTGGTCAAAAATAGAAGGCAAAACAAAGAAAAATAAGGAGGGACCATCCAAAGGGCAGACAGGTCTAACACCAGCTGAAAGTGGGGAGAGCTACCCAACCCCTTGGGAGCTCTCGTCACTAAGGCGGAAATATCTGGAGAGACCGTCAGCATTGGCATGGTCCACTCCTGGTCGGTGTTCCACCCTGATATCCATTCCCTGTAGGGAGACTGACCACCTTAGCAACTTGGGATTCTCGCCCCTCATTTGCATCAGCCAACTAAGGGGCCGGTGGTCAGTCTGAACAAGGAAGTGCGAGCCAAACAGGTATGGCCGCAACTTCTTCAGAGCCCATACCACTGCAAAAGCTTCCCGCTCAATCGCACTCCACCTCTGTTCCTGGGGAAGCAGTCTCCTTGATAGAAAAACCACAAGTTGGTCCAGACCCTCCTCATTGAGTTGCGATAACACTGCCCCAATGCCATGCTCCGATGCATCCGTTTGGACAATAAACTCCTTGGAAAAGTCACGGGCCCTTAGGACAGGAGCCGCGCACATAGCTTGCTTTAAGGTGTCAAAAGCTCGTTGACACGCCTCCGTCCAGACTACCCGTCGAGGGTGTTTCTTGGATGTGAGCTCAGTCAAGGGAGCCACAATGGTGCCATATCCCTTAACAAATCGACAGTAGAATCTTGTGAGGCCCAGAAAAGCTAGGACCTCGGTTTGGGTCTTGGGGGCCTCCCAGGCCATGATAGTCTCTATCTTAGCCTGGAGGGGCTGCACCTTACCCGCAGTCTACCAAGTGGCCTAGGTACACTACCGACCCCTGCCCGATCTGGCATTTGCTAGCCTTGATCGTCAAGCCAGCCTGCTTCAGGGCTTGTAGGACAGCCTGAAGGTGACACAAATGGTCCTCCCAGCTGCTGCTGAAGACTGCGATGTCATCAGGATAGGCAGCAGAGAAGGCCTCCATACCTGAGAGGACCTGGTTCACCAGCCGCTGAAAGGTGGCAGGGGTGTTCTTGAGCCGAAAAGGCATCACACAGAACTGGTAGTGGCCCTCAGGAGTGGAGAAGGCTGACCTTTCCTTTGCTCCATCTGTAAGGGAGATCTGCCAGTACCCTGATGTGAGGTCAAAGGTACTTAGATATTGGGCAGCTCCCAGCCGGTCGATGAGCTCATCCGCCCTAGGGATAGGATGGGCATCAGTCTTCGCCACAGAGTTCAGTCCCCTGTAATCCACACAGAACCTGAGTTCTGGAGTGGTGCCCCGTGGGGCTGCTTTTGGTACCAGAACCAACGGGCTGGACCAGGGGCTGCTTGAAGGTTCAATTACTCCCAGCTCCAGCATCTTAGTGACTTCACTGTGGATGCTGGTCTTCACCTTATCTGACAGCCGGTAGGTCTTGGACTTCACAGGTGGGCTGTCCCCTGTGTCCACATCATGGGTCCTTCCCGGGATAAGGGAGAACAGCGAGGGACACTGCTCCAGGACTTGGCGGCAGTCTCTCTGCTGTTCGGGAGTCAGGGATGGTTAGAGGATCACCCCCTCCCCTGACCCATCCTTCTCTTGGGACGCAAAGAGATCAGGGAGAGGCTCACTTTCCTCTTCCTCTGTCCCATCAGTCACCATCATCAAGATGACCTCGGGCCTCTCATGGTGGGGTTTGAGGCGGTTGACATGGCGCTCCCGATGGGGCTGCCTGGGGGTCTTAAGATCCACTAAATAAGTGACCCTACCCTTTTTTTCAACCACTTCAAAGGGGCCTGTCCAGCGATCCTGGAGGGCACTAAGCTCTCCAGGCTCCATGACCCACACCTTCTGTCCAGGCTCCAACTCCACAGGGTGAGCATTGTGGTCATACCACTCCTTCATGACTATCTGGCTGGCTTCAAGGTTGTCAGAAGCTTGCTTCCACAACATAGCCATTTGGCTATGGAAAGCCAGCATGTAACTCACCACATCCTGGGGAAGTCTCCTGGGAGTCTTTTCCCATCCATCTTTCACCAGCCTGAGAGGTCCTCTAACAGGGTGTCCATACAGAAGTTCAAAGGGGCTGAAGCCCACTCCTTTCTGTGGCACCTCCCTGTATGAGAACAACAAACAGGGTAGGAGGATGTTCCATTTCCTCCGCAGGCTCACAGGCAGACTCCTGATCATGCCCTTCAAGGTTTTGTTAAACCTTTCCACCAGACCATTGGTCTGGGGGTGGTAAGGGGTGGAGAAACTGTAAGTAACTCCACATTCCTTCCACATAGCCCGCATGTATGCTGACATGAAGTTGGCCCCTCTGTCAGACACAACTTCCTTGGGGAAGCCCACTCGGGTAAAAATCCCCAGCAGAGCCTGAGCCACCGCAGGTGCAGTAACGGTCCTCAAAGGAATAGCCTCTGGGTACCGGGTGGCATGATCCACCAGAACCAGGATAAACCTGTGACAGGCTGAAGTAGGTGGATCCAATGGCCCAACAATGTCGATGCCCACCCTTTCAAAGGGGGTGCTAACGACGGGTAGTGGTTCCAGGTGAGCCTTCAGCTTAACCCCTGTTTTCCCACTGGCTTGACAAGACACACACGTCCTACAAAAAGTGTCGGACGCCACCCTCATCTGAGGACAATAGAAATGGGGGACAAGCCGGGCAAAGGTCTTGCCCTAACCCAGGTGTCCTGCCAAGGGAATCTCGTGAGCCAACTCCAAGAGAAAGGCTCGGTAACGTTGGGGAACTACCAAGGCCCGTGACGAACCGTGCACCGGAGCCTTGGGTTCGCTGTAGAGAAGGCCATCCTCCCAGTAGATATGAAAGTTCCCTGCAATGTTACCTGCTGCCTGGGCTTCGGCCTGTCGCCTCAGACCCTCAAGGGTAGGGCACTCCTTCTGCCCCTGACAAAACTCTTCCCTAGTAGGTCCTCCCTCCACATGCCATTCTGCAGGGATAGGTAAGTCCTCCAGGGAGACAACATCCCCCTCCGTGGACTCCGGGACCACCACCTCAGGTGCCCCATCCATCTCATGGGGTGTTGCCGCCAAGGCAGGTTTTCCCTGTCCCAGGATCTTCCCCTTTTTGGCAGCTGGCTGTGCCTTTGTTCCAGGCTCCAGCCCTTGCGAACTCCCCCTCCGGGCAGTCGCGGACCGTGTGCTAGCACAGGACCAATCAGGTGTACCCAGCATCTCTGACTGGGTCCAGAATTCCACCTCTTTCCAAGCATTGTGCTCCAGGTCATTCCCCAACAGACAATCGACTGGCACGGCAGGGTTCACGGCAACTCGTAGGAGACCCGCGACCCCTCCCCACTCGAAGGGAACTTTAGCCACAGGATAGTGACCTATTCTGCTGTCAGCCATTACAGCTGGGTGGAGTATGTTTGGAATCACCTGCTCTGGGGACACCAGCTGTCTCCTTACTCCCCTCTCTGGCCGTTGATTGTGACCCACTGCCCATACTTGGTGGTATTTGGGGGCACCTGGATCTTAGGAACAATATTGCTATCTCCCAGGGACACTAAGGTTATCCCTGCCCACTCACCTCCCTTATCTAGGGGCAATTCCTCCCCGAGCACTACACTAGCCACTACCGGGGTTTTTCCTCCAGTGGGAGGGGGTGGTCTCTTTGGGCACTTGGCATCTCCCTTATAGTAAACAAAATCAATGTGGAGGGAGAGAGGAATTTGTGATCCAACCAATTTCCTCGAGTTATATACTTTTGATCAGGGGGGGAAGGATCACTTGTCCTGCATAACTTTGGGTATGCCGTAACTGTTCCGAGTAGTCCCAATGTTAACCCTCATGCACGTGCTGGTAATGGTGTGGTATTGAGCGGTATACCTTATTCTCCGCCGTCCCTTGCACGTGTGTGCATAATCATCGGGTTGTTTTTTATGCAACCTCCATCCAGGAGGCATTACCCATTGTAAAAAACAGCAGTGATAAGTCATGGTGAGGTGAAGTGATAAAAATGTCTCTTTTGATCAGAAAAATTATTTATTCGTTCTGTATTCAGAGGCAATAAAATTAAAATTATGTCGGTGAACGTGAGTTATTATGACTCGTTCACACTAAGTGAAAAAGGTCGACATGTTTCAGCCCTTTCTTATGCCTTACAGGTCATGTGGGCTTTCTTCAGGACCGTGACGTGAAATAGAGACCTCTCACGTCTCTATCAGTGGTGAGGAAAAAAGATTTAAATAATGGAACAAAGCATTATGTTGCTCCAAATGGAGGTCAAAAAGTACCTGCAAAGAAAGAAGACATAGTAGACAAAGGGTAAAGGTAAAGGGAAACATATAAGACTATACGTCTGGTGAAATGTACCAGGAACACATAAATCGCACTGTGGCGTAGCAACTAAAAAATGGCAATACTTTGCACTGACTACCCCACTCAAAGAATAGGGTCGACTATCTCTTAATTGGCATGGGATTGAAAGGATCTGTTTTGTTTGATAGGTATGGCAAGTTATCGGAGTTTTGGTGAGAGTGGCATAAGATTAATGGTGCCGGTATGCAGGCATAATGGTGTGGTGGTCTTCCACACGTTCACTCTTCACCAAGCATATTGTGTCATTCAGCAGCGCGTTCAGGATGTGCTGCATTACCTCAAGAATTTATCACAAGAGAACATGTTATTTTCTCTGTACACAGTAACATACCTATGTTCTTGGCTCTAATAAGCCTCTTCGGTATCAGGGTGGGTCAGGGAGGCACGCTACAATGGTAAACATTCAATCAGAACATGGTGTTCTATTACATTAATACTTTACGATTTCGCAGCGTTGTGGTCCTCGTGGTACCTCTGGCTCTCCATTCACTCCTTGTGCTGACTCTACCACCTCAGTCCCGGAATACGTGAGACGTTTCCGGGTGGGTGGTTTTATAGGTAGCGCAGTAAGGGGAAGGGTGGAAAGACTATGGAAACTAACTGGATATTTTGTGCGGTCTTTACAATTTCTCATCCATTGTAAATAGTACCCCATGGTATGTTATCGTTCAGACCGTTGATATCGGTACCAAGTCTGTGCACCCACCGTTGCTCTTTTTCAAAGAGGATTTTTTCTGCATTGTGGTCTTTGTTGGGTAGTGTTTCTAAAATTACCCACTGTAGATCTTTCACAGTGTGGCCAGTTTCCAAGTAGTGGCTAGACATCTTAGTGGTCGCCTTTTTACATTTCACATTGCTGCGATGTTCACACAGTCGCTGTTTGACTTTCCTACATGTCATCCCTATGTAGTTTTTCTTGCAGGGGCATGTGATCATGTAGATGGTATGACTTGTGTTGCAGTTGGTGTGATGCAGAATTCTCCATTTGAAATTTGGAAGTAGTTGTATCTCCTTTGTCACTTTTGTGAGGGGACAAACAGAACACGATCCGCATGGGTAATGGCCGGTTACTGGGCTCATGTCCAGTGGTGAGTTGACTGGTGGTGGTTGTCTTGCAGTGAGGGGTCTGGTATGGACCAAGATGTCCTTTAAGTTGCAGGTTCTCTTGTTGGCAAAGCGTGGTTTGGGCCATTGAATGTTGCCTGAGTTTATGATCCTCCAGTTTTTATTGACTATCTTTTTCAGTCTGTTACTCGCAGGGCCATATGTGGTTACACAAGTTGTGATATCAACTTCTGGTTCTTTTGGTGTGGATTCTAAGAGACTTTCCCGAGGCTGGTTGCGGGCTCTTTTTTTGCATTTTTCGATGATTCTTTTGGGGTAATGTCTTTCTTCCAATTTTTCGCTCAGCTCATTGGCTTGTTCTTTGTACTCCGTCAATTTGCTGCAATTTCGTCGAAGTCTCAGAAATTGGCTGAAAGGGAGGTTTTCTCTTAGAGGTTTCGGGTGAAAACTCTGGTAGGAGAGTAAACTGTTTTTAGATGTTGGTTTAGAATAAGTTTTTGTCTGCAAAGTTGAACCCTCTGAGTAGATGGTGATATCAAGGAAGTCAATTTGTTTACTGTTGGCTGTATAGGTGAATTTTAGCCATTCATCCCGGGTATTGATCCAGGTGTGGAAATCTCTCTTATAGTGCCCAATCCCACCACACTCATAACAGCAGACAACCCTAGGCTGCTGACTATGGTCAGGATAGGGGGATTTTTGTTGACTAACCTTAGGAGGGAAACCAGATACCTTCCTCTGTGAGCTATTTTGGGGGCCTTTCGAGAACTCCCTCTTTTTGTCTCCCCCTCTTTCTTCTGGGGAGCGCCCTGACCAGTCCTTTGGGAATCCCCTTCAGTCCCCTTTGAGGACACCCGGGTACTAGCCCAGATGTCCGCCTCCTCTGCAAGCTTCCTAGGGTGAGTCAGCTTGCTGTCCACCAGGTGTTGACGCAGCTCCAGAAAACATTTCTCGAGGAGGTGCTCCTTCAGGAACAAATTGTACAACCCCTCATAATAGGTAACCTCACTGCCTTGCACCCAGCCCTCTCATGCCTTCTTAGCGTAGTCCAGATAGTCCATCCAGTTTTGAGTAGTTAGTTTGTGGCTGTTCCGAAATTTCTGTTGAGGACTCTGGTCAGTATTGGGGTCCACAGTTCCAAGCTATGTTTAAATAGGTCGACTGGGACCCCATCTGGACCGGGCGCCTTTTCCCCTTTACTCGCTAACAGAGCACGCTCAACTTCTAAATGGGTAATTTCGAGTGCTATAGGAGAAACATAATTCCTAGGATTTGAGCTTATCTTATCCTTGTCGTTGTAAGCAGCTTGGTCCTGTGGCAGCGAGCCAAATATCTGTGCAAAGTATTGAACCCATGCAGCCTCATCATTGGCTATGTCGTAATTGGCATGGCCGCGTTAGCGATTAGCTGAAGCTACACGTTGTCCTCCTTAACTTGGCTATATATGAAAACGCCATTTTGAATGTTGCGGCAGCCATCTTAGACGACCATAAGCGGCCTCATGGCCGGCGTGCCCTTTAGTCCGTTGTCCGCACCACTGACCACTTCAGTCTGCCCAGCAACAGGCTATTTTTAGTACTGGTCAAGCGTGCACATGCGCAGTCCCAACTGACCAGTAAGCCTTTAGGAATGTGCGCCAAACTGACCAGCGGAGTTGTACCCCCTCCAATGAGCTGGCTGTATTCCAAAACATGACCATATATGTACCTAAATGTGTTCTAACTTGTGCCGCCTATCTTTTATTGCCCTAAAACTGTATATAAATCGGGGTCACACCGGTGTTCGTGTGATACCTCTTGCATTACCGAAGGGTGTTGTTTGAGTGTACCACCACCCCATGGGGTCTTAATAAACTTGTTCTTTGCCTTTTACAGTTTCCGTGCCAACAGTTCTTGAGTGTAAGTGGGTTATCTTCGGAGCATGTAGGCCTTGGGAACCCTGATTACTTCAAATTGGCGACCACGACCAGGGACTCATCGGCGACTCGGATGCCCGAAGGAGAGGTCGTGACGAAGGCTTGGAAACTCGCCATGGACGCGCGCTGCCACTGAGTGACCCGAGTCTTGGCTCCCACGGTGTTTCTTCCTTTCCTTCCGATCTGACCTTCCAGGTGGCGCCGGTCTCCGACTGAGTTTTCGAGTGTCTGTGTTGCTGGGAAAGTGCCGTTTGGCTGATTTGATTACAAGACCTTGGCAGTTGGAATCTGGACATTTGAGAATTTGGGTAAGATTTGTGTTCGGTAAGGTAGTCTTCGGACGCTTACTGAAGTTCTATGATTTGTGTTCGGTAAGGTAGTCTTCGGACGCTTACTGAAGTTCTATGATTTGTGATCGGTAAGGTAGTCCTCGGACGCTTGCCGAAGTCCTACGATCTACGTTTTGATTTGAGTTAGCTAACATTGTGACTTTGTGATCTTTGAACTTATATGTGTAGTGCACTTCACATAGGCAGGCATGTAGAGATGTTTCTCTAACTTTGTTTTTTTTCTTCTGAGCGGCACATTTGTGTGAAGTACTGTAAGTGCCATTTTGTACGGTGTCACGTTTTTGTGATACTTTTTGAACATGCCTGTTTTCAGCACACTCCGAGGGATGTGCTGTCTTGGAACTGGTACCACAATTAGGTTAGCGGAAGCACAGCCGGCTCCCCCAGAAGGAACACCAAATCGTGAGATGTACATAAAATTCGGCCTTCCCCCTATTATGTACAGCAAATTATGGCATAATTATACAAAGGCTGATCCTGAATTGCAATGGCCACTACATGGGTCGTTCGATTTACGAAAAGTACAGTTTGTGGAGCAATGTTTGTTTCAACGCAGGTCTAGACAAAACATGTTTGATTGTGTGCGAATGTGGAAGAAAGCGGTGCGTGAGCGTATGAAGCGTGAAGTTGCCTTGGCGGACAAAGAGCAGCGCAAGGCTGCTCGGCATAAGGCTTTACAGCTTGAAGAAAAGGAGGCTCAGGAGAAGAAAGAGAGGGAGGAACGGGAACGTAAATTGCAAACGACTGGTCAATTTCCTATTCGCCGACCGCTTTATCCTGTCCTTAATAATGAAATTGATGATTTTTCATTGCTAGATCGGTCACCGCCTCCGTACGTTTCGCCGACGGCACCAGCTGCAGATTCGGAGGATGATGGACAGGATAAGTCGGAACAGAAGGGTGTATCTGCTCTCAGGTTTACTGCGGAGAGGTCCGCACATTTACGCAGTTGGGCTCGTAAAGTGAATAAGAAATGTGTTTCTCAGGATGAGTTGCTTGCGGAGAAGAGGGCGTGGTCGGATCTTGAATTAATGTATTTTCTGTCTAGTTTGGCGGATGAAGTTGTTGCCGCGTATCGTGAACTTTCAGACACGTTAGAACCTAAATCGTTGTCAGTGTATCGTGAGAATCTGGTTAAAGGTGTATTTGATCTTGCAGATGTTGACGACCTATTCAAGCAACTGATCCGGCTGCGAGACGAGACAACCAGATTGCGGGAGGAGCGGAAAAGGAGGCAAAAGGAGTCCGAATCGGAGAATAACGGGCAGATTAAGGAGTGTTCTCTCCGGGGTTCAGATAAGAGTTTTGCATTGCATGTTATGCCTATGCGTGAAGCCGCGCCCTTGTATGTTCCACCTAAAGGGGAAGGTACAGATGATGATAAATCGTCAAAGGACGCGAAAGGGTATTTTGTATATAACTGGGTATACACGCCTTGGAATAGAGCAGATGTTATGGCATTGAAAAATTCTCTACCTGATCTTCGGAAAAATCCGGCGGCATTTTATGAAGGGGTGGAAGGGGCTATTTCGTCTTGTGTGATGACTCTTGTTGATATAGATTTGTTCTTTGGGCTAATTCTACCACCTGATATGTGGAGACAAATTCGTAAAAATAATGATGAAACAATATTGGGGGGCACATGGAAAGAAATAAATGCTGCCGATTTAGATAGGGAACCGGCGTGTAAGCCTTGTCAGTTAATTCTAGATCTTCTGGCAGCTATCTTAATTAAATTAAAGACGCTTGTTCCCTCTAAAAAGATCGATTGGACTATGTTAACTTCGTGCAAACAGAAACCCGATGAAACGGTTTCAGATTTCTTTACACGCTTCGAGGAGGCATTCCATGATTACAGTGGTCAATCTTTAACAGACGATACGGGTCGGCATTTGTTTGTAGATAAGTATGTGGCTCATCTCCTACCGGAGATTGCAAAAAGATTGAAATCGAGTGAAAGTTCCTGGGCCACGGCGACCCCTGCGTCTTTGTTAACTATGGCTCAGTATTATGAGCGGCAGGAATTGGAGGCTAAAGAAAGTGTTGAGAAAAAGGCGAAGGAATTGAAAACGAAGGTGATGTTGGCGCAGGTTCGGGGAACACAGGGTAGAGGGAATGATAGAGGTAGACGAGGTGGAGGGAATACGTCATATGGTCGTACGGATATAGCGGAGGATCAGTGTGCTTATTGTAAGGAGTTTGGGTATTGGGCTGATGATTGTCCGGTACTTCGTGAGCAGCGTAGTCAGCGTGATCGAGGAGGTGGTAGGTCGAGAGGAGGTTATACGGGAGCGAGAGGTGGCAGAAGTGATCGTGGAAGAGTTGAGGAGAGGGGCCGTGGCCAGGATGAGCGAAACACGTTTGATAGACGAAATCAATATCAGATTTCGGAGGGTGAGAATGTGGAGCACCAGGATTATGTGCATGCATAGGACTGCGTAGGATGGGGTAAGGAATCAGTTGAAGTGCCGGTAGATCAGCAGGGTCCATATGTAACAGCGGGTATTCTGGGTTCTACTGATCAATTTCTAGTCGACACAGGAGCTACACGTAGTGCTTTGTCGAAAAACTTGGTTCCGAGGGCTCCCCTGTCTGGCGAAATGATTACATGCGTAGGGTTTGATGGCACACCCTCCCCTAGCCCATTGTCAAAGCCCCTTGCACTATGTCTTGACAAATATTTCAGTTTTGGTCAATTTTTGTTATCACCCCATACGCCGGATAATATCCTGGGTATTGATTTGCTTAAATATTTTCGAGCAACGATACGGTGCGCTCCTGAGGGAGTGCGGGTTATCCTAAATGACAATTATCCTGACCCCGACAGGTTTTATGCTATTTTAGATATTCCAGCTTTGGCCTCTCTACCGCATACGTTATGGGCGACCTCAGATACGGATGTGGGAGAGATGCGTATTCCACCAATACACATTACTGTTCAGGAGGGGGCCCCTCTACCACGAGTGCCACAGTATAAGATTTCTAGAGAAGGTGAAATTGCATTGACACATATTGTTCAGGATTTAATTTCTGCAGGGGTCGTGGAGGAGGTCCCTTACAATGTTTGCAACAGTCCTATTCTTCCGATCCTTAAGAGAGATACTGACGACAAAGTCTATCGCTTTATTATTGACTTGCGAGAGATCAACAAAATTGTCATTCCCCAATACCCGGTGGTGTCTGATATCACGACCTTGCTTACGTTGGTTCCACCAACGGCCACAACGTTTAGTGTGATAGATTTGAAAAATGCGTTCTTTTCCATCCCTGTCCACCCTGATAGCAGATATTTGTTTGGCTTCACGTTAAATAATAAATCGTATAGATTTTGTCGTGTTCCCCAAGGTTATACTGAAAGCCCTAGCATTTACAGCCAGGCTCTGAAAAGGCAGCTAGATTCTTTTAAATTGCAGTCTGGCGTTGCTCTCATCCAGTACGTGGATGACCTTCTGCTTGCTGCTGACTCTTATGCACAATGTGAAGAAAGTACACTTGCGTTGCTTTCCTTTTTGGCACAGAACAATCATAAGGTTTCGAAGAAAAAGCTTCAATACTGTAGACCTCAGGTGACCTATCTCGGTCATCTGTTGTCTAAGGAGGGGCGTGCATTAACATCTGACCGGATTCAGGCAATTCTCGACACACCTGTCCCTCGCACGCAGAGAGATGTACGTGCCTTCATAGGGTTGACATCCTTTTGTAGACAGTGGATCATGGGTTTTTCACATATCATAAAACCCTTGCTAGCGTTATTGTCCAAAGCTACACCAATGCCCTTAGAATGAACAGATGAATGTCAGAAGGCTTTTGAACAGTTGAGGCAGGCCCTTTGTTCCGCACCCGTGTTAGGCACACCAGATTACACGAAACTTTTCACACTGTACGTGCACGAGAATGATGGGTGCGCGTTGTCAGTGTTAGTGCAACTACACGGGGATAAGCAGAGACCATCTGCATACTTCTCTGCCATTCTTGATCCTGTAGCACGAGGGTTGCCTGGGTGTTTTCGAGCGGTAGCAGCAACGGCAGTAGCCATACGACAGAGTGAGGGAATAGTGTTATCGCACAAACTGCTGGTGTTAGTTCCTCACGCAGTAGATGCTCTGCTAAACCAAACAAAGACCCAATACCTCACGAGTGCACGGCTAACAGGATATGAGCTGACACTTTTGGCGCCACATATTACACTGAAAAGATGCGCTACTTTGAACCCTGCCACTTTATTGCCCTATCCGGCCGAGGAGGGTCAGGAAGAAAAACATCACGATTGTGTTTTCCTGACCGAGGAACAGACAAAGGGTCGTGTCGACTTACAGGATGTGCCACTTCCAGATGTGGATGGGGAACTGTGGGTTGATGGATCGTGTTTAAGGCTGCCAGATGGTACGACTTCCGCAGCCTATGCGATTACGACACTTAAGACAGTGGTAGAAACAGCTAGGATACCACAGAAATCGGCTCAGGCAGCAGAGCTGATAGCCTTAACAAGAGCCTGCGAGTTGAGTGTTGGCCTATGTGTGAACATATACACAGACAGCCGATACGCCTTCGGAGTAGCACATGACTTCGGGCTACTCTGGAGAGAGCGTGGGTTTTTGACATCTCACGGAGAACACATTATGCACGGAGAGCTAGTGCGTGATCTCCTAAACGCGTTGCTTGGCCCAAAGAAAGTAGCGATAGTAAAATGCAGTGCCCACAAAAAGATCACGGATAAAGTGGGTCAAGGAAATGCCTTTGCAGACAGCATAGCGAGACAAACGGCTATGTCCCGAACTAGCTCCCCCATGTATGTGATACAATCGCAGGCTGAGCGATGGAGTGATGCTAGAGCAGAAATATTGGACATTCAAAAATCAGCTACTGAAACTGAACTTGCGGCATGGGCAGCAGATGGGGTACTAGATGACGAGGGTTGTTGGAGAAGCAAAGACATGGAGAAATGGAAATTGCCTGCGGCTTACTTGCAGGCGATGGTCCAGATGACGCATGGACTGGCACATGTCGGAGCTCTTGCAATCACTCGGCTGTTAACACGAGTTTGGGAACATCCTGAGATTGCTAATACTGCGAAGAGAGTAGTGCAGACCTGCCTGGTTTGTTTACAACACAATCCTGGAAAGGGGACCCATACTCCGAAAGGAGGGTTCGTTCCACCTTCTGCACCTTTTGAGGTACTCCAAATGGATTACATCCAACTCGAGCGCTGCAATAACCTGAAGTATGTCCTAGTGGTGGTATGTGCCTTTAGCAAATGGGTTGAGGCTTTCCCCACGAAAGACAATACGGCTTTGACAACAGCTAAGGTGTTGCTTAAGGAATTTTTTCCTCGCTTTGGAGTTTGTAAATTTCTGTGGAGTGATAATGGGCCTCATTTTGTTGGAAAGATTGTGGAGTATGTACTGAAGGGGTTAGGGATTCAGCAGAAGTTCCATGCTGTATTCCACCCTCAGTCGGCAGGTCTGGTAGAGCGGTACAATGCTACGCTGAAACTTAAGCTGGCCAAAATTGTGGCGTCTACATCGTTGAAGTGGCCAGACGCTTTGCCGCTAGCACTGCTCTCTCTTAGATCAGTACCCCATTCACGAACTGGCCTTACACCCTACGAGGTGGTGTTTGGGCGCCCCATGAATATCTGGGGGGTGCCTAAGCCGCGATTAATACATGATGTGCCTTGTGTTATGATGAACGACTATTTGGCACGATTAACAAATGATTTGCTTTCTATTCATCAACAGGTTCGAGAAGCGCTCCCTGACAACTCTACTGGAGAGGGCCATGATCTCCGCCCTGGTGACCACGTGATGATCCGGTCGTTTGAGAGAGCGAGCAGTCTGGAGCCCAGGTGGAAGGGCCCCGAACAGGTCCTCCTTGCAACCCGAACCGCTGTACGAGTGACCAACAGGAAGCGGTGGGTGCATTCGACACACTGCCGCCGTGTCTCTCCGGATCTGGTGACTCCTGCTGTGCTGACCGACTACAAGGAGATTTTGGAGAAAGAAAAGAGCCCAGCTGTGACGTCGGCCGAAGTTGAGGGAGCCTTCCCGGACCACGCTGTCGCCGGACGAGAGCACTACAACCTGCGTCCTCGATAAGAAGATTTTTTTTCCCTATGTGACTGGTTGGTTACCGCTCCAGGTTTGTGAAACGGAAACCGGGAATTCCAAGGGGGGGGGATCAGTTCTGCCAGTGTAGCGACACCCGTCTTGGCCCGGAGAAGAAAACAACGGCTACCTCGGAGTTCAGCACCGCATTTTTCTTTTTTTAGGTATACACGTACGTGTATCTGAGACTCTGTGAACAATTTGTATTATTTGAGACTTTGCACGAACATTCCTGAACTATGGCATCAACGGCAGCACGAGATAAACGAATATTAGGTGCCATTCTCTTTGTTTTGACTATTGTGGTGATAGCTGTAATAGCCTGGGTAGTTGAACTTGTGGTGCCTGTACGAGAACATTTGCTGCCGACTACCCCGGCTCCATCTGAACATTTTCACTTTACATTGCCCTACCATGAAGAGCGACATCGGCAAACTTACCTGAATAACAGTTTCATTCAGATTCTTCATCACACACATAATATGACTAATACCTCGAATTGCTGGGTGTGTGGGATGTTGCCGGGGCACCAGAAGAGAGGGGGTACCCCACTCATTCCACTCCCGTTTTCGCATAATGGATCATGCAACGCCTGGTACACCCTCCTCTTTACTTTGAGATGGCCAACGAAAGGGGGGGTGCTTTTCCGTTTGAATAAAGTATGCTCCCATGACAAGGATGGGTTTCCACGGGCTGAGGGTGCTCGATTTGAATGGGAAGAGTACAGGCCCGACAACGTGTCTGCCCCGCGTGTGTACAGCAATCAAAGAAATATTAATGTATCTAGTGCACATGTCATTAATGTCATATCTACTAAAGCCGATTTGTGTATTAGGAATAAAGGTTCGATTGCAGTGGGGAAAAGTGAATGTAACACTACTCTCACTTTCGACAGTCTGAATGGCATCTCATTTGTAGCATCACGAAACACGTATTTTATTTGTGGCACGAAGGGTTACCATCAGCTTCCATTGGGATGGTTGGGCACATGCTACGTATCGTTTGTGCTACCTCCTGTATTCATTGACCCACCAATGTATCACAATGATTATACCTTGTATCATGATTTTGTCCTGAATAGAGTTAAGCGGACTGTTGTTCTTGATGACATAGACCAGACCGACACTGCCTTGCAACAGTATGTGGACTTTAATTTGGGACTATTTTCCTTCGTGGGGGCTGCATTGAACAGTCGGAAGATAAGACGACTGACACGTGTTGTCGAGGCTGTAGCGAATGACACTGCCATTGCCCTGGGAAATATCGCTGAGGAACTACAGATTTCTAGAATTGTTATGCTCCAAAATAGGATGGTGCTGGATGTAGTTTTGGCTGACCGTGGGGGGGCATGCAGAATTATCGGAAGCAGCTGTTGTGTATACGTACCGGACAATTCTCCATCTGTTTATGATGCCATATCTAAGCTCCACAAGATTGCAGCTGAGATACATCCGGACAATGGAACTTGGACACTTTCAGGATGGTTCTGGTCTATGCTTACTACCTGGGGCTGGAAACTGTTGACGATTCTATGTATAATCGTGGGAGCAATGTTTTTTATATGTCTATGTATTCAATGTGGCCCGGCCTTATGTTCTATGTGCCTATCAGCTTGCATACCATCAAGACGAGCTCTTGCTCATGACAAAATGATGCTTCATAAAGAAGTAACCCAAATAATGTTAATAGACATCGAGGACGAACATCCTGATTATGTTCACTATGAGGTAGATTCAGCTAAACGCTAAAAGGGTCGTCTGTCGTAATTGGCATGGCCGCGTTAGCGATTAGCTGAAGCTACACGTTGTCCTCCTTAACTTGGCTATATATGAAAACGCCATTTTGAATGTTGCGGCAGCCATCTTAGACCATAAGCGGCCTCGTGGCCGGCGTGCCCTTTAGTCCGTTGTCCGCACCACTGACCACTTCAGTCTGCCCAGCAACAGGCTATTTTTAGTACTGGTCAAGCGTGCACATGCGCAGTCCCAACTGACCAGTAAGCCTTTAGGAATGTGCGCCAAACTGACCAGCGGAGTTGTACCCCCTCCAATGAGCTGGCTGTATTCCAAAACATGACCATATATGTACCTAAATGTGTTCTAACTTGTGCCGCCTATCTTTTATTGCCCTAAAACTGTATATAAATCGGGGTCACACCGGTGTTCGGTGTGATACCTCTTGCATTACCGAAGGGTGTTGTTTGAGTGTACCACCACCCCATGGGGTCTTAATAAACTTGTTCTTTGCCTTTTACAGTTTCCGTGCCAACAGTTCTTGAGTGTAAGTGGGTTATCTTCGGAGCATGTAGGCCTTGGGAACCCTGATTACTTCAGCTATGTCTATTTTGGAGTTATTCCTAGCTTCTGTAAGAAAGGGGGACTTGATGGTTTTCCAGAAGGCAATATTATCCCTCGTGGTACAACTTTTACGTAGTTGATCCCATAATTCATGTTTTAGTTCTCTTTTTCTTGCTTTAATAGCCTGGTTGTACTCCCTTCTGAGATGGGCAACTTCTTGCTTGTCTTATGGAGGGCAACTTTTAAGTTTGAGGTGGCTTTTGTGCAAGTTTTATTAACCCTTTGCATGCTGATGACGGAACCGCTCCGTCATCAGCTGCGGGTGCGCTGTGCTGATGACGGAGCGGTTCCGTCATGGCCCAGCCGCCGCGCCTGCGCGGCGCTGATTTCGCGCCTGCGCCGGCGTTCTAATGAGCGGGGCGGGTCATGACGGAACCGCTCCGTCACCAGCATAGCTCAACCGCGGCTGGTGACGGAGCGGCTCCGTCACCAGCATGCGGCCGCCCCGCCCCTTTAGCGCTGCGGCGGAATAGCCGCCGCAGCGAAGGGGTTAAACCATCCTTTATTTTTGCCCTTTCTATCCTTAGCACTCCTATACAGTGCTGTTTTTACTGCACTGGTTATGGCCAGGAAACTATCTATAATCTCTGTATAGGGAGTTGCAAGTTCTAGACACTTAGGGCCAGATGTAGGTAACACATTTTTACCGACTGAAAATTACCGATTTTTACCGAATCGGTATTTCCGAAAAGTGAAACGAGATGTAGGTCAAAAATCGGTAAAAAATACCGATTCGGTAAAAATCGGTAACCCCTTCACGGTATTTACCGAATCGGTATCTTCGGAAACGGCAAATACCGAATTGGTAACTCACATGCAATCCTATGGGCCCGGAGGCCCATGGGAATGCATTGAAACTACCGACTCGGTATTTACCGAATCGGTAAATACCGAGTCGGGGATACAAAATATCAGGCAGTTGAAGATACAACCAATCACGTGTCACCATCCCGCCCCTCAGCCAACCAACAGAGCAACAGACCAATCCTGTGCATGGACCCCACCCCACATACAGGAAGTGGCCACACCCATGCAGGTGCAGTGTAACTGATCACACAGGAGAGCAGACACACAGAGACAGGCAGTTGTGAAGCAGAACCCTGCAGGAGAAAGACATGGAGCCCCAAGACTCTCAAAAAGAAGGTGCAGAGAGGAAGAGGAAGCTGAAGTTTAGCACTGGAGAACTGCAGGTGTTGGTGGAGGAGGTAGTCAAGCACTACCCAAAACTATTTGGAAAACAGTCCCTGCATGTACCAGAGGCTGTCAGGAGGAGCACCTGGCTGGGGATCCAGACTAAAATCAATGCCATAGGAGTGACCAACAGGGAAGTGGACGACCTAAAAAAACAATGGTATGATCTAAGGATCACCACTAAGGAAACTGGCTGCAAGAAGCAAGGAGGTAAATTTAACAGGTGGAGGGAAGAACAAGGCACCTCCACTCACAGACCTGGAAGAGCTAGTGGAGTCCACACTGGAGCCAGACTGCGTCCTGGGGATTGGTGATGCAGACAGCTCAGCCCGAGCTGCAGCTAAGAAAGGTAAGGGACATGTCCATCATCCCACGCCCCCTGCCTGTGTCCTCCCCCAATGTGGCTATGTATTAAGGAAATCCAGTTCTGACTTTAGTACTCACCTGCAAAGCATTATGGGAGTGGTAGTCATAAGAATACCCATATGAGCAGTCAACATGAAATGTTGTCAGGCATGCCACACAATACAATCAGACACATGGGAGGAGCAGAAAATAGTGATGTGAAAATGTAATTTAATATTGATGTACACGGTGAAAGCACCACTAAGATACTGTCCATGTCTGTCCACAGGAGAGACATCACGCAAGTCACAGCAGGTGAGGGAGAAGACACATCCCCAGAGGGATAGCAGTGAACAAGAAGGCAGGGATGCTGGGCACAGCAGTGCAAGACCTACAGCACCCTGCACACAAGCAGCAGACATACCAGAGGCAGACGACACCATGCAACTGGAAGCATCTCCTGTGCTCATAGGCTCACCACTACCGGCGTCAGAACAATCACACACACCAGCAGACTCAGATGTGTCAGTAATCCTCAGGCCAGTGAGGCATGAGGGTCCCCCGCATAGGATCCTGCAAACATCCTCGGATGAGGAAGGGGAACGTGAGGAGTCAATGCAGTCAATGGCAGGGAATGCACCAGCTCACACATCCACTCCTGACAGGCCATCTGAAGGAAGAAGACTTCGTAGGGCCCGGGAGTCAGGCCGCAGTGGCCGTGATGAGAGTGTTTTCCAAGGCATTGAGATCACAATGGTGAAGGTTCAGCGCCTGCAAGCAAAAGGGATCAGTGCAGTACACAGGCAGATGCTAATTCTTAACACCAACTTCACAGACATGAACAAGGGAATAGCATCAATGTCAGACAGCATGAGGGACATGGGAGAGGGAGTCAGGGACATGTCTCAGTGTGTCATGACACTCTGTGAAGAACTTCGTGAGGACCGTGCACAAAGGAGCAGGGAGAGCCAGCAGCAGACAAGCGGCATGCGGCAACTAGCAAATGCAACTTCACTTATGTGTCGCCGGTCAGTTGCAATGCAGGAGGGGCTGGTGCACTGCTGTACTGACCTCAGATGGGGGATGGGGAGAGTCACTTCAGCGATGGAAGTGTTGCTGACAAACCAGTCAGCCACCACAGGAGCAGAAGGTGTCGGGGACACAGATACCACTAGTAGCAGGGCCAGCACCCCTGTCCCTGAAGTAAGGAGGAGTAGCAGACGCCAGAGTGCCGGCGCTGCCACAGCAGACTTTGAACCCAGCCCAGCTCCTGCAGCACGCGGGGCTGTACATGGGTGCAAGCAGTGAGTCCAGCAAGTTCAGTTGGACATGTGAGGGTGAGGTAACCCCTGTACACACAGTAGTGCCAGGCACACTAGTATGTGGCATTTTTGGCTCATTTATTTTCTACGTAGCGCTAAATAAACTATGTGCATTGACGTACAACACGTGCTTTGTCTCCATACTTACTCAGAAGTAGTTGTGTGTGATTTCTGTCCGTCTATGTCTTCCATCTGTGGGTGTTGGTACTCCGACTGTGTTGGCTGCTGGTAGTGCCTGGTCATCATCATGGTCTTCATACTCCTCCAATTCCACCTCTGTGCCCCTCTTAGTTGCGAGGTTGTGCAACATTGCATGGGTTGCAATAATCTTACAGCACATTACAGGCGCGTACTGCCATGACCCCCCACTTTTGTGGAGGCAGCGGAACCGGCTCTTCAGGAGGCCAAAGGTGCGCTCAATGATGTTCCGGGTGGATTTATGTGCCACATTGTAACGTCTCTGGCTGGGGGTTGTGGGGTTGAGGTAGGGTGTCAGGACAAAGGAACGGAGTGCATATGCACTATCCCCTAAAGTGGAAGACAAAATTATACATTACTCAGATGCACACATTGACATACATCTGCTTCATCTATCAAGGGAGTGTCATCCATTTCTTTACCTAGCAGGTATCCTTCCCCGAATTATCCCACTGTCAGGCGGGTATAGATCCCACTGTTTTGGAAGATATATGAGTCGTGGGTGCTTCCTGGGTATCTGGCCACTATATCGGTGATGATGAACTTGGCATCACAGATTGCTTGTACATTGATTGTGTGTGTTGACTTCCTGTTCCTGTATATGTGCTCTGTGGCAGCTGGGGGGCAAATGGGGATGTGGGTCCCATCAATGCAGCCAATCACGTGTGGGAAGTTAGCCATGAGGTAAAAGTATGTCTTGGTCCTGAGCAAGTCCGCATCAGTGTCTGGGAAGTGGATGTAGTGATCCATTATTTGTATCATGGCGTCCAGGAACCTTCTGAAAAAATACGACAGGCAGCTCTGGGACACCCCACCTACCGCTGCCACTATACTCTGGTAGCTCCCAGATGCTAGGAAGTGTATGCTACAGAGCACCTGGACATGGGGTGGGATGGCATGGGCCCTTGGTCTTGGGTTGTCCAGGAGTGGATTCAGGTCCCTGATCAGGTCCATGATGGTTTCAGGGTGCAGTCTGTATCTCTGCAGTATCTCTGCCTCTGTCAATTGGAAGAGTGTAATCCTTTGCCTATATACCTGTTCCTCCCTTCTCCATTCCCTCTCACCTGCTGCCTGTAGCCTTAGCCGTCTTGCTATGACGTAAAAAGCAGCCATTCTAGTTCCAGTGTTGCATTTTGGGGCCCTTTTTTATAGGCTGTACCTGATTACCACCTGCTTGCAATCCATGTTAAATACCAACTTGAAATTACCGAATTTCGGAGAAATTCGGTAATTTAAGGCTCACCTACATCTCAATGGCGTGGTATTTTTCATTTCGTAATTTCCGATTCAGTATTTTTACCGAATCGGAACTTTTTCCGACTTGGTATTTCTTCCGAATCGGTAATTTTACTGATTTGGAAATGTTAACGAATCGGTATCTTTACCGAGCCGGTAATCTACCGAATCGGTATTCTTACCGGTTTTCGGCGACCTACATCTCATTTTCCTAATACCGGTAGGTAACGGCCGAAAACACCGATTTTCGGCCGTTACTGACCGGTATTAGGCTATCAATCAATCAATCAATCAATCATCGCATTTATATAGCGCACTACTTACCCAGTGGGTCTCAAGGCGCTGGGGGAGGGGGATCTGCTACTGCTCGAACAACCAGGTCTTGAGTCGCTTCCTGAAGGCGAGGTGGTCCTGGGTCAAGCGGAGGTGGGTGGGGAGGGAGTTCCATGTCTTGGCGGTGAGGTAGGAGAAGGACCGTCCCCTGTGGTGACTCTACGGATGCGGGGGACAGCGGCGAGGGCGTGGCTGGTCGATCGAAGCTGGCGTTTGGGAGCGTAGAAGTTGAGGCGGCTGTTGAGGTATCCTGGGCCTTGGCTGTGTAGGGCCTTGTGTGCGTGGGTGAGGAGACGGAAGGTGATTCTCTTGTTGACCGGGAGCCCGTTGCAGGTCTCTCAGGTGTCCGGAGATGTGGCTGCGGCGGGGGATGTCCAGGATGAGTCGTGCTGAGGCGTTCTGGATCCGCTGGAGTCTCTTCTGGAGTTTGGCGGTGGTTCCGGCGTAGAGGGTGTTGCCGTAGTCCAGACGGCTGGTGACGAGGGCCTGGGTGACCGTCTTCCTGGTCTCGGTGGGGATCCACCGGAAGATCTTACGTAGCATGCGCAGGATGTTGAAGCACGACGAGGAGACGGCGTTGACTTGTCTGGTCATGGAGAGGGAGGAGTCCAGGATGAAGCCCAGGTTGCGTGCGTGGTCTGTTGGTTTGGGTGTGCTGCCTAGGGCGGGGGGCCACCAGGAGTCGTCCCAAGCGGCGGGTGAGGATCCCAGGATGAGGACTTCCGTCTTATCTGAGTTCAGTTTCAGGCGGCTGTTCTTCATCCATTCGGCTACCTCTTTCATCCCTTCGTGAAGGTTGGCTCTGGCGGTGGCGGGGTCGTTGGTAAGGGAGAGGATCAGCTGAGTGTCGTCGGCATAGGAGATGATGTTGAGGTTGTGCTGGCGTGCGATGTCTGCGAGGGGGCTCATGTAGATGTTGAAGAGGGTTGGACTGAGCGAGGAGCCCTGAGGGACGCCGCAGATGACTTCGGTGGCTTCAGATCTGAACGGAGGGAGGCGGACTCTCTGTGTCCTTCCGGCGGGGAAGGAGATGATCCACTCCAGTGCCTTCTCCTGGACTCCGACGTTGCTGAGGCGTTGTACTAGGGTACGATGGCAGACAGTGTCGAAGGCCGCGGAGAGGTCGAGGAGGATGAGGGCCGCTGTTTCTCCGTTGTCGAGCAGCGCTCGGATGTCATCGGTGACTGCGATCAGGGCTGTCTCGGTGCTGTGGTTGGCCCAGAAGCCAGACTGCGAGGGATCGAGGGATCCGTTCGTCTCGAGGAAGGCGGCCAGCTGCTTGTTGACGGTCTTCTCGATGACTTTTGCAGGAAACGGGAGCAGCGAGATGGGGCGGTAGTTTTTGAGGTCGGTGGGGTCAGCCGATGGCTTCTTGAGTAGAGCGCTGAGTTTGGCGTGCTTCCAGCTCTCCAAGAAGGAAGCGGTGTCGAAGGATGTGTTGATGATGTCCCGCAGGTGGGGTGCGATGACAGCGTCGGCCTTGTTGAAGACGTGGTGAGGGCAGGGGTCGGTCGGAGATCCGGAGTGGATGGAGTTCATCGTGCGGACGGTGTCTTCGGTGCTGATCGGAGTCCAGGCACGGAGGGTGGTGGTGGGGGGCGGTGGTTCGGTCGTGGTGTTCGTCGGTTGAGTGCTGAAGCTGTTGTGTATGTCCGCGATCTTGTTGTGGAAGTAGGAGGCGAGGGAGTTGCAGAGGTCTTGTGAAGGGGTGATGTCGTTGTTTCCGGCGTTGGGGTTGGAGAGCTCTTTGACGATGTTGAAGAGTTCTTTGCTGTTGTGTGCGTCGTTGTCCAGTCGTTCCTTGAATGCAGTTTTCTTGGTGGCGTGGATGAGTTGGTGGTGTTTTCGGGTGGCGAGCTTGAGGGCAGTCATGTTGTCCGGTGTTGGGCCTCTGCGCCAGGTTCTCTCGAGGGCTCGGCAGTTCTTCTTGGAGCTCTTGAGTTCGTCGGTGAACCATGGGGCTTTCTTGCTACCGGGTCTGCTGGGCGGGGTCCTCAGGGGGGCGAGCTCGTCTGCGAAGTCGCTGATCCACTTCGTGAGGTTGGTGGCCGCCTGGCTAGGGTTCGTTGTGCTGGTGGGAGGGTTCATGCTCAGGGAGGACGCGAGCTGGTCGGCTGTGATCTTGTTCCAGCTACCTACATCTGGCCCTTATTGATTGATCTTAAAGAGTTATTCACAACATCTGTAGTCATCACTTCAGGGTCTATTTTAGCCCACTTGAGGGAGTACCCATTTAGACTATCCAGGATTAGTGTACTTTGCCCGTATAATCGCTCCAGATTTCGCTTGTCTGGCTTATGCAGGAATGATACTGTCATACTAATTGGATAATGGTCGCTAGTGGCATTTTGGTGAGTTCTAAAATCCAGAATGCGGGATGCAACATTTCCAGAAATGAAGATTAAATCTATGATACTGTGTGCTCCCCTGCCATTAAAGGTAGCAGTAAGTAGAACTAAAGGGATCACTAATTCGTTGGCCAAACCTATCTCTAGAACAAATAGGATTTAATTTAAACAATCCCCTGTAGGAGTATGGGGTAAGTGAATTAAGGTGTTCTTGTTCTCATCCTGGATGCCACAATTTAAGTTGCTATTATGCTTGCAAAGGGTGAGGTTAAAGTCACCCCCCCATGTTATTAGGACATTTTTAGTGTATTTGTTTTTTTGTTGCTGTAATGAGTTTGAAACGTCCTTTAAAGTTAATATTAATTCGAGCTGACGGAGATTGTTATAAAAATTCACCAATACATGAATATCACATATGTTGAGATCTAGAATTACTATTTGGTAGGTTGGTTCCAACTTAAATGGGATGATTTTCTTAATTTCTAGGAGATTAGAGATGAATATTGTCAGGACCCCCCTAGCTCTCCCAAAATTTGAGGGAATTGCTTGCGAAAAATAAGTTGTGTAGCCCTCAATATGTATAGGTGATTTAGCCCATGTCTCCTGGAAACAGAGAACGTTAAAATTTCCAACAAAACCAAGCCAGATCTCATTGACCATTTTAGAGTGCAGACCCGCAATGTTCCAAAAAAACTATCTTAAATGTAGATTGCCCAGAAGGTTTTTTACTCATGAGGATTCGGTTAACAGGCCCTTCCCTTAGGGGCATTTTATTGGCCCCTTGTCCATTCGAGAAATCGCCCCATGTGGTGCTAAACCTGTGTTCATTTGTATGGACTAGTGAGTTAGACTGTAGGTGTGGAGTTTGCTAGTGGAATTCTCTACACACGAGGATCGACTAATGATGGATGAACTGTCATTATGATGTTTGAATGGTCGGGGTAGAACAGACCGTGGCCCCAAACAACTGGGGTTAGAATTAGCCAGTCAGTCTATTCCTTCTAGGTCTAAAAGCGGGTTGAATCTGTTGGAAGTTGGAAATTCACAAAATGGTGCTTGAATCGGGAGAACACTTCTAGCTAGATGCCTGCTAGTTGGGGGATAAAAGAAACCAAGCGAGAGTATGTTAATCCCACCCGGTGTCGAAAAATTACTTCCACTCCCCCAAAGAATTTTCCTGACCAACATGGGAGATCTAAATGTGAGAAATATACAGTCTCCCGGTAGTGATTTCCCAGAATTTTCCAATCACTGAACCCTTCTCACCATCTTAAACTCATGAAACTTCTGTTCAGTTAAACCAGTCCTCTGGCCAAGCCAGTGGAGCGATTCCCAGGATTCGACTTCAGAGAGGCCCCCTTTTTTGGGTCATTAGCCAGGACATTTACATATGGTGTTGCATCTGGTGGGAGATGTAAAAGTGGATCTGTTCCGGGGTTATCCCAGTTTCGGACAATGGGGGTTGGTATTGAGTGGTGGGGATTCTGGGAAAGAGGAAAAGAGGAGGGCGAGAAAAAAGACCTGTCTCCCTATTCCTATCACTATTCTTACCACCAGGGATACAGTTATCTGGTAAATAGTGTGTCTTGATCTGGGGAGAAAGAGCCCTTGCTGAATGATTTACAGTGACTTTTGAAGATAGCACAGGCATCACAGAGGGGTCATTATCTTTGGTTTGGAGGCAGCCCCTTTCCATGATACTTGGTTGTTTAATTTGTGTAGAATTACCCTTATTCCCACCATCTTGCTAATTTGGAACAGATATAGGGTCAGAACTCTGAGTCTTGTTACTGAATATAAAATCTGCGATTAGAGTCAGTCTGGTCTTTATTTGATCTAGATTGACTCTCAGATAAAGGTCCAACCTTTCCACTAAGGTAGTTAAATTTTTAATATCGCCACTAAGTGGATCGGGTTTACTGTGGGTCTCGGTTGTGTTCTGAAAAGGGCCCTTCCGCAACCCGGTCTTTTTCTTTACTTGGTTGCGCTGCTTCAGGGTTATTTGAGCAATGGCTTCTACAGTATTTTTCCCGCTCTTGGAAGTAGTTTTGCTTGCGTTTACACTCTCTACTGGTGCGGGTTTCCTTTGTTTTTTCTGCGGAGGTTGCGTAAGTGAGTCAGAGTCGCTTATTGAAATCTCCTCTAAGCTGTGTTGGATACAGCCGTTAGGGACACTTTTTGGGACAGCAGGTAATTTTGATGAAGCCTCTTTGTCTAATTGGTCCAATTGGTCTGGTTCAGTGGTAGACTTTGAAGTACCTGCCTTGAGGGATTCTTCTGCTGTTAGAATCTGCTTGTTTAAAGCCCCCATGGCTCCAGTGAGGAAGCTCAATAGAGATAGTTGGGAGTTTGCTTGAGTTTTCCTCCCTGCGCTTCGAATGGGACTAACCGTTTTTCTTTTACTCATTTCCGAAGAACAAACTATTTTGGTTTAAAATTGATATTATTAGCCCGCCCACCCGTAGACTGGCACCCAGGTCCACAAATGAGTATTTAAATATATTTGTTATTTTTTTTGTCTTGTATAGCGCATGGCTACTCAAAAAGTGTCCCGGCGCTTTATTGCAAACCTGTATCACAACATAACGGAAGAAAGAACAGAAAAGTGGGGAGATCCCTAACTAACTATAATCCTAAAGGGGAACCGGAGATATGAACTTTTCAATATTTGCATGGAAGAAGCTCAATGGGGGACACACTGAGGACCAAATTAGTAGCTTGGTGGTCCTTAATACAACTAAGGTAGTGGGACCCCCACAGGACCACCACGAATGCCGGGGATCCCTGATCCCGCGGAGGTGGCGCAGCATTGTGAGGCAGTAATATGCTGGCGGTGCTGCTGCTGCACTGCCAAAGATATTACGAGTTTCCTCACTGCGTCCCTTTTCATGAAGGTGAGCCTGCCATGAAAAGGAGGGCAGTGAGGAAACTAAGGGGGCCCTTCAGGGCAACCTGTTGCCTCTGGGCCTGGGGGTGTATGGAGGGGGCAGATGGTGTGCCTCAGTGTCTGTCTTCACCCCCTGTTCTTGCACAGCATGGACTTCACAGTCCATGCCGTGCAGGAACACGCTTTGGTGTTCCCATGGTGCTGCCTTTCAAAGGCTCTCATATGAGTCTTAGAAGGCAATGCATTGGGACCGCCAAAGCACCACCCGCAAGACCATGAATAAACTCATAATCTGGCAGGCGATCTAAATACGGGTTTAGCAGTCTGTAGATAGGGTGCTGGCTTGGCAGCCCACTTGAAGACCACCAAACTTGTAGTCAGGCCCTAAGACACTCTTAGTCAATCTTTGACCAATGGTATCATTATTTCCTGGCCCTGGCCTACCTACTTTTTCAGCAGTTCCCGTTTGCTTTACTGCAAACAGGTCGAAAATGCCATGTGCCAGGGCATTTTCAAGATGGTGAAAGTCTTTGGCTACACTAAACTTGAGCAATGAGGGTTGTAGTTGTGTAGAGGAGTGGACTACGGTAAACACCATTGTCCACTCACAACTAACATTAAAAGCAAGTTTGAAGCAGACACTATACCCACTACAAACCCAGATACAAAAATCTGGGAGAACAAAAGCTGGGTCCTCAAGCAACCAGACGGTATATACAAAAATTGGCCTGGCATCCTGCTATCTCCCTTTTAAGTATGCCAAAGTGTTACCCCCGGCTCAACAGATCTCTCAAACAGGATGTGACACTGTGATGTAAACAGTAGTCCCCATACTATTCTCTGGAGCTCAGAGAAGCCAACTCTGCCCATTCAAGTCAGGCAGTTGTTTGCTTCTGGGAGGAATTTCACATCTCTTCCTGCGCTGAGCACAGGCTGGGGTGTGGCAGAGGCTAATGCTTACTAGCCTTCTAACAGCTCAGGCAGGTAAATGTAAAATTCTAAAAGTTACTTTATTAACAATCCAACTTCACCATTGATTTGGATGTGTAATAATTATTTAAAAAGAAGTTTGATTACATATATTTATATACATTAAGAAGTATGTTTTCATCATATTTGTAACTGGTCTTCTATGCAGTATTAATATTTAATCTGTTTTTGGATATTCTACTTAGGCCAGCTAGGCCCAGCACAGTAAAAATGGCATCCAGGGCCTTGTCACTGTAGGGGGTACAGAAAGGGAATATCGTCGTTAAAATATCGACTAACATAAATATCGCTGCAAAAATATCTACAGGAAGAAATATCAATGACAAAAATATAGTCTGACCAGAATATCGACAGACAGGTAAGTAATATCGATAACATTAATATAGTTGTAATAAATATCGTTTACAAAAACATAGTTTACAAAAATATCGATTTTTAAATAATTATAAGTAATGTAGTGTTTTTAATGAGTATTTGTTGTCAAAGTAGTATTTTTTTGTAATATTTTATTAGTTAATAATGTATTTTATGTTGAATTTAGTATTAATAGTTCCGTAGCGGGTTGTGGGTTTACAGGGGAGTAGGGTGGGAAGTAATTTAAATATAATAAAATAATAGATTAATTAATGTTTTAAATGAATATAAATAGTGTAATAAATAATAGTTAATTAATTTCAATTAGTTAATTGATTAATAATTATGTAATTAATTATGTTAATTGTTTAATTAATTTTAGGTGTGTGTTTTGGAATTTTTTAGTGAAAATGTAGTAAACTAATTACATTTTAATTGAATAATTATTTTCTTAATGATTAATTAAATAAAAATAAAGATTTGTTATTTTATAAATGACTAAATACATTTAGTAATTTTTACACCTACACTATCCAACGCTTTCCCTACTGTTGCACCTTCTGGAGTGGGAATAGTAATTTTTACCCCTACGCTATCCAACGCTTTCCCTACTGTTGCACCCTCTGGAGTGGGAATAGTAATTTTTACCCCTACGCTATCCAACGCTTTCTCTACTGTTGCACCCTCTGGAGTGGGAATAGTAATTTTTACCCCTACGCTATCCAACGCTTTCCCTACTGTTGCACCCTCTGGAGTGGGAATAGTAATTTTTACCCCTACGCTATCCAACGCTTTCCCTACTGTTGCACCCTCTGGAGTGGGAATAGTCATTTTTACCCCTACGCTATCCAACGCTTTCCCTACTGTTGCACCCTCTGGAGTGGGAATAGTAATTTTTACTCCTACGCTATCCAACGCTTTCCCTACTGTTGCACCCTCTGGAGTGGGAATAGTAATTTGTACTCCTACGCTATCCAACGCTTTCCCTACTGTTGCACCCTCTGGAGTGGGAATAGTAATTTTTACCCCTACGCTATCCAACGCTTTCCCTACTGTTGCACCCTCTGGAGTGGGAATAGTAATTTTTACCCCTACGCTATCCAACGCTTTCCCTACTGTTGCACCCTCTGGAGTGGGAATAGTAATTTTTACACCTACGCTATCAAATGTTTTAACTAATAATATATTGTATATTTTAATTATATGTATGTATTATTGTTGTTATAGAAAGTAATGTGTTAAATATATGTATATGTACACATTTATTAAGTTTATAATGAAAAAGTGTAGTTAATTTGTTTTAAATAGTTAAAAAATAAAAGTAATGTAATGTATTTTGTTAATAGTACTTATATTTATTTATTATTTAATGTAATTTTAATTAATTTAAAAAGTCAATATTTTTTACATCTATATTTATTACAACGATATTTTTGAGTAGATATTTATGTACTTACCTGTTTAAGTATAGGGTGTCGATATTTTTGTAAACGATATTTTTACAACTATATTTATGTCAACTATATTTTAGTCATCGATATTTCAACACCCTACCACTGTAGGGACATGGTAATAATATTTTTTACATGCCCTACTTTTAAGCATCGTGCTGCCTAGCTTGTGGGCTACACTTCTTACATAGGGGTGACATACTAATATTTAAAAGAGAGGTTTTTACCTTTTAAAAGGGTTATTTTAACTGGCTGCACTGCAGGTTGTACACTGAAGCGGTCAGGCTACAAGGGGTGGCGGCTTGAACTGATGTTTTTTTGTCATGCTAGTGGGTGGCACAATAGGTGCTGCTGTTCACAGGTGACAATTAACTTTCTATGCTATACTATGGTCTTGTAGGGAGTTAAAAACTCCAGTCAGGGAGTAGCCTATTTCTGCATGTTTCACAGGTCAGAGCACATACACTGGGCACTGCATGGCATTTTCAAATACACTGAACACCCGAGTTGTGTTTCAACCTTTTCGGAACTCTACCGTATGGGATCATAGTCTGGGCAAACCTATGTACAAAACAAAAGCTGAAGATTAAAATGCTTGAAACAATATTAACCAATGTTACTTACTCTAGGTAGTATTCTAATCAAAATATATTTTGCTGTATTTATTCTGTAATTAGAGAAGATGGTCATAAATACACAAATCTGTTTTGGCCTCAAAAGGAACAGTACTGCCTTATCTGTTAGTCCATATGCCTCATGCCTCCTATGCACAGAAACACAAGCAATAAAAGCCATTCTGTCATGCCAAACAGGTTCTAAGGAATTAAAATTGTATAATAGCAACTGAAGGTGGCTCCTCCTTGCCGTCTGAACCATATAATGGTCCACTAAGATATCTCAACTTTGTTTTTTAAACTCTCCACTAAAAATTGATTCCATATGCCAGTATAGATTCCATGTGGACAATAATAGAAGACATCCTGTTCACATGGGGCAGCAATACAATGTCGATATTATCCTCTGTGCAAATCCTTTCCCCTAAATCCTCTCTACGGGATAACAGATATATTAGCTTCACTTCCCTAAGAAAGGAAAATAGGTCAAACAATGTCTTCTAAGAAACCTGCTATACTAGGGTTTTGGGAGAAAGGAAGAAAATTTAATTTTTTCCTAGAAGTTTTCTCCCTAAGCTCTAGTCCATTTAACTGGTCTCTGTATCAGACTTTGTCTTCCAGTGGCTCTGAAAGAAGAGGGAACCAAAATTTACTGTTACCAGCTCTTAGGACAATAATCTATCATTCTTATAGAAATATCAAACAAATCTGACCATCTCAGACTAGAGTAGCTATCAAATACATAGAGCTACTAAAACAGCAGCTATCTGAATGAAAGCATCAAACGTCCCAGCGTGCTCCTGCCCTACGTCCTTAATTAAGAATTACACCCTAACAATATTTCCAGTTTTGAGAGTCTCCATTAAACAACGGTCAGTTTCTAAAATGCTTAAGCAAGCCCCTTCTGCAGGAAAAACGATGGGCCTAAAGATCTTTAGAATTGTTTTCAATCTTGCTTTTTACAGGAAAATCCTGGAAAGGAAGGTTGCAAAGCAACTTCAGATGTTTGCAGATTTCCATCAGCAACTAAAAACTAGCAAGCCTCTTTTCTAAAGGGAGATAGAAGTGATCTTAATAGAAGAGAGGATATTCTATCAGCTATTGATAATGACACTCCATTTGTCTTGATCCTATTGGACCTGTCAGCTACTTGCAAAACTGCATAACACAAAATACACCTGAACAGATTGCGTTCTTTGTTCAGGGTCGCAGATCTAACCCTTGGTTGAATCTTCTCGCTGCTCCCTGGCTATTACATGCAAGTCAGGATAAGCTTTCAGTTTTCCATGGTATATATCTATCACTAACCCTTTTCAGTGCTTACATTATCTGAAGTTATTTTCTGTTACCGAGTCCAATTTTGACTTCACATGAATGGCATTGAATCCAACTTTGATTATAGAGATGTCAAGACAATTAGACAAATCCTCCTAGAATGCTTGAAGAACATCAAGAATTGCATAAATAAAACTGAATTTGATTGCGTGGTCCTGAGAGAGCTGGCATGGGAAAGTATACCATTCGTGTGGTTTCAGGAACTGGGGAAAACTCCCAACAAACTCATAAAAAATCAAAACCTTCAGGTCTTATTGCCATTGATTTCCAGTTTTTCCCTTAAATCCAGACCATCATCATCCAAAAAAGACTCTCAGCTGATGATGTTAATTAGAGTCCTCCCGCTCTTTCAAACTATTTGTTGAGTGGAAGTAATAAGTATTCTGCTTCCGCTACGATTGAACTACAAGAAATGTATATACTGCGGTACTCCAAAAAATAAAATCCAAATTGGTTGCAAATTAGGCCACCACACTCAACCTAAGCATGAAGATATCTTGCAATGCCCCCCCTCCCCTTTTTTAATAATTGCACTAGCTTTGGATGGAGCAGAGCCCTAGGTCTGACTCTGTGCACTATGTATAAGGTGTAGGGTGGCTAATGTCTAGCGTATCTATTGAAATTTGGCAGTCACTACATCCCCACAGGCCAGTGCTTGATTTGAACCAGTGGTTTCCGGTGCTCAGCACTTGCACTAATTGGATTCAGGTGGCACTTGATTGTCATCACCACACTTATGACACTCTGCCACATTATGGCACTGCTCATCTAATTTAGAGATGAGCTGAACAATGGTTGTTTATGAATACAATATACATTACAAAATACTAATACCTGCCTCCCCAGCAATTCCTTTAGCTTTGGATACCTGGTATATTCTGAGCTGTCACACTTGCAGGTGAGAGGGATGGGTAGTAGTTGTTTTGGTACCGTCATTAGCAGCGATGACATGGGCAATGGGTGGTGCAAGCTGCAGTGGCCTCCAGGGCAGGGTCCTGGCACTTATTGTTTTACAAATTAAGCACTGCCACAGGCAGGTGTTAACACTAAAAGTACTTGGATCCCATCCTTTGCACCTTTGAAATAAAGAGGCAGAATGCAGGTACAAACAAATTTAGGCCTGGGCAAAATTTCATTTACTCCTGCATTATCTACCTTAATTTATGGCATTTCCCATTATGACTGTTATATAACATGTTTTAGATTATGCTGTTACACCACATTATTTAATGGAGACTTTGTTTGGGTAGAAATCCTATCGCAGTAATATGGGAAGAACACGAACGAGCCAAATGTTCACCTGAAGCATGATTTTGCATAATGTGTTTAGCACGGTGCATCCTCACGGCACTAAGAACTCGTTGAAAATGCTGAAGCTGACATTTTAATTAACAGCACATATGCCTACATAATCCTTTGGTCATTTTACCCAGGACTACTATTCATGTATGTATTTTGTAAAGTGCTAGCTTGTGGCATGGTGCACAACTTCAAACCAGACTGAGGAGGGTCAGGGTCTGTTTCCTGTTCAGAAGCCTTGACGGGGGAATGGCTGTCCAAGTGATCTCATGTTGAGCTGGGGGGGGGGGGGCTTCTCTGAAGTGGCCTGTTATCCGTTTTTTTTTTAATGTTGATAGACTTGATTGTTTTTCAAAGGTCTGGGTGCAGACCATTTCTGAGCTGAACACCTAACACTTTAATCCGTATGATGTTGTGGTTGAATACGACCTGAGAGACAGGTTTGCTTTGCTGGCTTTGAGGGATCAACTGGGTGTGTAGTTCAGGAATACTGTCTTTGAGGTTTAGTCCCCCTGTGCTTTGTAAATGGTCCTAAGTATCTTGACTGTTATCCTTTAGCCAGTGTAGAGTTTTGGGTACTAGTGCAACATGGGCAGATTTCTTTAGATTGGGAAATGGACTGCATTGGTCAGATCGACGCAATGTGGTAATTAGAGCAACAGGAGAGAGCTTCTTGGCAGCATCAGGTAGAGGTGACCAATATCTTCATATTCTATATAGTGCTTAAGTACAGATTATCACACTTGAATTTGGCATAGTCAGTTGCAATTTAGACCTGTATATCTAAAAAACGAAGAGGGAGTTGGCATTTTCAAACAATGTCCCAATGAGTGAACTGCAGGTAGGACCATGAATGAATTAATCACAAGTCACGTAAGTTCCTCTGAAACATTGGTGGGTTGCATTGCTAGCAACCATGTGCCATGTTGGTCTCTCCCGCCTTGTGACAATCCGTTTCTTAATTATTGTGTGTGTCCGCTTTCATGTTATCACAAACCTACCACCACAGTTTGCTAAAAACCACAGGTAATATGATTAGTCTTTGCAGTGGCTATTGATTGTCACTAATTCATAAACGAAGCATGCTGATAGACAGTAGGTGACATTGTGACAATCTTTCTTTACTGTGAAATGAACAGATAAATTAAGTGCATTCAATATTGCACCTTTCTCCACTAGCAAAAGTATTCCCACATACAGTCATTCGCCTTTTAGCAATGTAGGTCCCTACATGCAGAGTACAGAGAAATTAACTCACTCCCTGTGTCAGATTGTAAATTTTTACTTCACTGATCAACCGTTCTGTTCCTACTGTACCATAAGATTCACTGTAGCTTTGTATTTGACTCTTCATTTTTGTGCATGTTTTCTTTGTGTCCTGTTCACTTCTATGCTTAATTATCTACTTCTACATGATACCATCTTTCCTTTTTGTGATCTGTGGTTGAAACTTTCTTAGACCTCAGATGTAAAGATGTAAGTTTACACTTCAAAAACCGTGATTTACACCAGGCCTTAAACACTACAGAGAACACAAGCTTAAAGAACAGGCAAATTGAAACTCATATTATCCATTACTTTTTTTTTTTACCACAGGCCCTATATCGTTTATTATGTATATATTATGTTACACTGAAAGGGACCAGTCTTTCGTTTCACATGCTGTTAATATAGGTCAATTTCCTATAAACTTTCAAAGAATTGTGCATTGTTCCATATGCTGTTAAAATAAATTCAGCATACATGCCCAATGTACTACAATATTTTCCATGTACTTCTTGAAAATTACTTTTAGTCTTATGCAGTATACTAAATAGTGTCTCATTATCTTGGCAAGTAATTGACTTTCAGAAAACAGCAAATTATTAAGACTCACATTGATTGGCAAGTAAATAAACTTGAGTACAGGGGCTATCTCGTTAAAATCTCAGACATTGACAAGATCTTACAGTCTTATAAGAATGTTTGTGTTTCTAGATAGTAATAGAAGTTGAATTTTCACTTTTGTAAGAATATTTGTTTAGTTCATAAGTAGAAGCCGATTTGAAATTACAATTTGTTTTTTTGTTTGTTTCCAGTTAATGAGTATAAGGGAGGATTGTGACCTGGGATGCAAAGCAAATTAAACAAAACCGAGGATCAACTTTCTAGTCCAAAATATATT
>NW_028248866.1:0-67974 GCF_964263255.1 Lissotriton vulgaris | reverse complement strand
ACATTTTCAAACACTCACCCCCAGTCAACTGATCCAGGTTTAATCCATCACCGTTCTTTAGCCCACTCTGCCACCCCAGTTCAGACATGGCTATATGCAAATCAGTCAGACCCTGTGCCTCATGGGAACAGTCCAGCCCGAAGGCTAGCTTGGATCCAGTGGCAAAGTGACCCATAAATAACCTTTCCATATACTAAGTATAAAACGCTCACTCTATCTAGTTTTAACCTTAAAGCATGTTTCAACATCAAGAAGCGTATCAAGAAGCTTACTTCCTACCTCTGACAACATCTGTAAATTACAATTTAAAAAAATTCAAAACCATAAAGTCAGATTCAAGGAATCTTACCAATATAAACTTTTAAAAGTGCATCTACCTTCTGTCAATCCAGGGATCTCTAAATCGTAGTGGAGCATTTCCTACATTAACAGCTTTAGCTGTGTGAATCGCAGTAAAACCCTTGGAAGATTAATACTGTGAATTAATACCCCAAGACAAGTATTTTCTTCAACAATGTTCAGATGTTGCAATAAATCAAATATCCACTTAAAGAGATGAAAGCGGGTTATCCACCCAAACAGTATAATCTGACCTTTTGCTATACTTATAGATAAGTTTACATGTTCCGAATACTTCTGATATAGGTTCAACTTTTGTTGTGAGCCAGTCATCGGCATCCATTATTAAAGTGATCTTTCTCCCCCTCAAACGTGTCAGAAAAGAATCCGTCAGATCTGAACACTGGTGAAGGCTCGACAGATATAGAAAGAGGCAATGAGGGGTGCTTTGTTTGTACTAGCGCAACGAGAGTGTGCTGCTGCTTTATCGGCTCCTACCGACGGACTGTGTTTCTACCTCAAGCTTCCCACCTCTCGCGGCCCCCGCTTCGCGGGCGCCGCTCGTCAAGCCATCTGTGTGGGAGTGCTGCTATCGAGTCCCAGAGGTAGTGAGGAATTGAATCAGCCAAGAGACTACTCTTTTGACGCTCAGCGGGACTGCGAGGACCAGCGTGCTGTGCGGCTGGGATCTGCCGCAGCTGGTCCTCTTCCCGCCCTTCCCTGCAGTTTAAAAATCTCGCCAGGACTGTGAGTCACCGGGTGCTTTGTTTGTACTAGCGCAACGAGAGTGTGCTGCTGCTTTATCGGCTCCTACCGACGGACTGTGTTTCTACCTCAAGCTTCCCACCTCTCGCGGCCCCCGCTTCGCGGGCGCCGCTCGTCAAGCCATCTGTGTGGGAGTGCTGCTATCGAGTCCCAGAGGTAGTGAGGAATTGAATCAGCCAAGAGACTACTCTTTTGACGCTCAGCGGGACTGCGAGGACCAGCGTGCTGTGCGGCTGGGATCTGCCGCAGCTGGTCCTCTTCCCGCCCTTCCCTCACCTACTATTTACATCAGCACTTCTCCGCGCACGCGGGACGCGCGCGGGCGACGCCGGGCTAAGCCCGGGCAAAGGGCGGGCCGTCTGTGGCCGTCCGTGGACGATCGAGGACGGGACGGGCCACCCTACTAAGTACCATCAATATAAGTGTCTGGTATGTACTTAGGTTTGCCCAATCATAAATTGACACATTTGCTAATTGTGAGCTCATCTGGGATCTAAGCCCCCCGAAAACTCTTCTTAAATATAACAAACCCCAACAGTACTAGAGCCGATAAAAGGGATCCATTACCCCTGTCAACTATCGGTGCTCAAATGGGCTTCAAGAAGTTAAGATCTCGGACAGTTTATATGAAAAGAATGGGTACTGAAAATGCAGTACGAATTACAACGGATAAGGCTGTTAAACAAGGTCGCTTAACCCATACACCAGCTATTACAGCTTATTTTTCCACACTCATACCTAAAGAGATCCATGATACTCAATTATTAAGCAACGACACTAACCCCGAAGTAAAAGTCTCCGTTGGGGAGTCAAAACAACTCATATCTAAATCTACCCAAATGAAAAATAGCTCTCAAACAAAGGAGGGATGTTTGGACTTAGACTTAAGTAACAAACTCTCAAGCACTCCGAAAGACTTTCTTCTGTCATTTCTTGAAACGAGCGACCTGAAAACTGTAACCCCTATAAAAAACAGTGGGGGTGCAAATTTATTTAACGATCTAAACCTTAGCAAACAATCTTTTACAATAGAGAAAAAGGATCTAGGAACAACTAATAATACCTCTTCACCTAATGTTTTGCTTGCTCCCTCTCTTGGTCCCTTCGATCTCAGAAATAAGAATAATACTACTGATAACGTCCCTCCAATATCTAGAGCTTTATTCTCTCTACAAGAGATACTGGAATCTGTTCTTTCATTTCTCAGTAACATTCTTGCAAACTCCGATCAAACATTGGATGTCCAAATAGGTATTTTAAAGCACTTGGTAGAAGAAAAAAAGAACAAAGATTCCCACGTAACACAGAAAATCAATACGCCACACAAAACTCACCTTGAACCGCAGAGAATCCAGAAAGACTGCGAAAAACCTCAAAAGAAAAAAACGTGTGACCAAAATACTCAAACTGTAGGCATCCAAAAGCAAGAAACACAAAAAATCGACAGCTCAAATGATTCAGTGATATATTCTTTAAAAAAACTATTCAAAGAAAAACACCAGCAGAAATCTAAACACTTTCCAATATTTTCCAAGACTGTGGTAGAGAATAAATCAACAAACACTATTGCTCCTGATATTCAGGAATCCAGAACAAGTATCACTAATGAAATGAGTGAAAGAAATGAAGAAAAACAAAACAACAAGAACCAAGAAAAGAACATGGCATCAGGGACAAAAAATATAAGAAAGCCTCTGAGAAGGATCCAAAAACGGAATAATCGTAAACTAAAATTTCAAAAGCATGTAATCTCAAATGAAACCAAAGAAAATCAATGCGATAATAACAGAGAGTCGCAAGACGATAAAAAACCAGTTGCAATCAGTAACAACTGTGAAAAGGAGATGCTTCAACTAGACCCGACAGCAAAGGAATACATCCCTACCAAATGTTTCAAGCAATTAGATCGAAGTAAAAATATTTACACAGAAGAAAACAACAGCTACTTTAGAAAGGGGGAAGGACCATCTACTAAAATTCTACAAATTGAGGAACTCTTCCCCACTGACGCGGCACCACTTAACAGAGGAAGGATTTTAAACCTACTACGACATATAAGGGCGCTAGATTCAATGACTAGCAATGAAATCCATCTTGTGTCCTTTCCAAAAAAACAAAACAACAAATTGACACTGGTTACCTTTTGGTCAACAGTTCTCCCAGGCATAATATTAAAGGAAAAAGAAATATTACACAAACACGGTTATGATGTAGTGGAAGCAAAAGAACCAACGGACTTTAATACCCCAAATGGGTATAATGCTCAAATACAGGCTATCACCAGCTCTGTAGTTAATAATTACCAGCGAACAAATAACACGACTGAAGATCGAGATATTTCAAATCTCAAAATTCTGGTGAACAAAGGCCATAGAGCAGTATGGTGCAAAACTGATAAGAAGTCTGAAGAGCATACAACTACTGAGTCCTGGGCTTGGGTTTCCGAGATTCTAAATAGCAATAAAATTTCTAACCTTGGTCAACATTCTGTTTAGCACGGGACTAAGGATAATATCGTGGAATATTGCTGGCAGAACCGCAAACAAATTGTCCTTGGTTATGAGAAACCCCCCAGACATATTGCTTCTACAAGAAACATGGGACACTGTATCTTTCACGCCTAAAGGGTACTTTTTATATGAAAATTTAGCACTGTCAATCAACCGAGGTCATGCAAAAGGAGGTTTAGCTATACTGCTAAGAGAAGATTATTTGTGGGATCAAGAAATAATAGACACAAAATCTAACAACTTGCAGTGCATTCAGATATCTGTAAAAAAACACAACACTGCTCTATTACAGGCAATCTTAATATTTAATGTCTATGCTCCTCCCGGGAATGAAAATGACATCATCTTTCTGGATATTATAGAAACGATCTCGCACATCATGGAGAACCATACCGATGCATCCTTTTTAATAGCGGGGGATTTTAACAGTAAAATCTCCGATTCAGAAATTAATAGGTGGGCAAGTTTGTATGCAGAAGTAGGTCAAGACATCATAATCCCACTATTCCCTGAAGGTCTAGCAACCAACAAAAGAGGTAGATTGTTATTATCGGCAATAATAAATCTTAATGGATCACTACTGAATGGAGCAATTGAGGGAGATACTCCTGCAAAGTTTACCAGGCAAGGCAATGGGTCTTCATCCATTATAGACTACATCATAAGCAGCAAGGACTTGTTCGATACTGTTTTGTTATTATCCAACCAATTTTGTATGGAGAGTGATCACGCAATTATGCAATTGACAACTAATTGGATACCTAAAAACTCCGAACCTAGCCATATGATTTACATCAAAAGTTCTGTATTAATGGAAAGTGTACGGAGACGTATCTATTGGAATTCTACGACCATGGAAAAAATCATGATAAAAATTGATCACTCTAAACTTTTGGAACAAAGATTCTCCAAAAATCCTATAGAAAATTTTGAAACAATAATTAAGGATTTTAAGAAACTTATCCAAAGTATGATTTCACCAGGTGCTAAAAGCAAAATTAAAAAGAAGGAGGGAAAAAATGGATATTCCCACAAGAACTCCGAGATCAAAAAACAGTTAAACAAACTCATCCGTGCCCAATATGTGAAATCTTCAGTAAACGTTAAGAAAGAAATAAACAGATTAAAGAACCAACTGAGGCGGGAGAACCAAAAGGAAAGAAGGGCTATTGAGGATCATAATTGGGTGGAAATTCAGACCGCTGCAAAAACATATAATCAACGTAAATACTGGTCCTTAATCGCGAAAATAACAGGCACAAAGAAAAATCTACAATCGATCCCGGTTCCCCCGAATGATTGGGAACTATATCTCTCAGATCTCTATAAAGCAAATCCAACAAAACTCGAAGTAAGCAGCAAAGATTTGAAATATGAAAATGCCGAGAGTTTTTTAATACAAACTACAATCATTTCGGTGGAATACAATATACGTAAAGCAAGATCTACAGGCGCATCTGGTCCAGATGAGATCCCGATAAAGGCGCTACAAGTTGCATCGAAAGAATGGAGCAAATTATTATGCCCTCTCTTTAATTACATCTTTGAGACTGGACAAATTCCAAAATCCTGGCAGGGGAGCATAATTATCCCAATTCATAAAAAGGGAAGTAGAACCCAAGCTGGAAACTATAGACAGATCGCGCTCATGGACGCAGTCGGCAAAGTGTTCGCGGCAGAGGTGTTAGATCGCTTGAAAGAATGGGCCTTTACGTCAGGATTGATACCCATGTGTCAAGCGGGCTTTAGGCCTAAGCATTCGGTTACGGATAATATAGCAGTAATTCAGGTAATCTTTGATAAATATATTACCCTGAAATCCCAGGTAGTCTATGCCGCATTTATAGATTACTCAACGGCATTCGATCGGGTCGATCGACCTACCCTATGGAAAAAACTTAGGGGGCTTGGAATACAAGAACAACTGTTGCAAGCAATAATAAACCTTCATACTACTACCTGGTGCCAAGTCCAGATGGGGGGAGAAAAAGGACTTACAAAAAGAATTCCAACGGAGAACGGTTTAAAACAAGGGTGCCTTCTCGCCCCGCTCCTTTTTTCCCTCTACTTAAGTGATCTGCCTAACCGATTGCAAACTGGTTCTAATTTACCGCCAAAGATCGCCCAACAAAGTGTAATTTCATTACTATACGCTGACGATATAGTATTATTAGATCTAACTCCTTTCGGACTGCAGACATCATTGGACATTTTGTTTCAATATTCAAAAGAAAATTACCTCATACCTAATATAAAAAAAACCAAAGTGATAGCTTTCTCAGGAAGAAAACGTAGCGCCAAGTACACCTGGAAGATCGGGGAAGAAAAGTTAGAAGAAGTAGTTAATTATCCTTATCTCGGGAGGATTCTTTCCAAAAATCTAACGAATACAACCCAGGTTACTAACCTGCAAAGGAAAGCTGATATTCATGTCTCTGCTCTTTTGAAACTATACAGTGCAACAGGGAATAGACATCTTTCTGCACTGTTGGGGACATATAGAGTAAAAATACCTCCTGTGTTAACCTATGCGACAGAATACATTCCCATTAAGCAATGGGCTTTCATGGATCTAAAAGAGGGGAAAATTCTGCGAAGGATCATGAAAGTTTCCGATGCTGTTCCTGTGCAGGCACTGAGACTAGAATTATCAGTCGTAAGCTCTTACGCAATAGCTATCGCCAACGTAATAAGATGGGCCTACAATTTGATACATGCAAAAGAGAATACTTTAAGGTCCGCCTTAAAAAAAGAGACTTTTTGTGTAGAGCCGAAAAAACAAGTATTTTTGGAAAATTTGGCTGTGGCATTTCGGCTGGCACACATTGATATTGAAATGTTGAGCTTTTGGACTCCGGCGCAACTAAAATTGTTCTTAAAAACTTTTACCCCTAAACTGAGCTACGAACTGGACTGCTCACACTGCAACAAATTGTCTATTTATAAGCCATTTGTGGAAAAGCTAGAATATAAGCAGACCCAAACTTATATTGGGTTTGCTCTGCCACATGGAGTAAGAAGAGCAATCACAATGTATCGGTTGGGCATTCTACCTGTCCTTGTATTTACTTCCAGATGGCTCCCAGGAGGATCTCCTATGTGTACTTTGTGCACTGGTGGTGATCAAAGTATAGAACATTTGCTGCTTGTGTGTCCCAACCATAAAGTAACCCTAGCTCGTACCAGATATCTTAATCCAATATTTCGCTCTTGCAGAATAACTAGGGGGAGAGAACTTTTGGACTTATGTGGACAACCTTTGAATGAATTTGTTTGTTACAACTTGTATAAATTTTTAAAAGAATTTTTATCTTTGTACTAATTGTGCAGCATTTTTTGTATATGAAATGTAAAATTTTATTGTGGTCCTCTGTTGAGTACCAACACAAATAAATTTTTTGACTTGACTTTGACTTGAGGCAATGAGGGGGGCGGCCCACCTGTGGGTTAGGCCATTCCTGAGTGAATTTTGGGGGGTTTTCATTATAAGAATCAAAGGCCCTGACGGAGGTGTGAGTGTGAAACGGATTCAACATGGGTGAACGATGCAAGTTTAGTAACTGAGTGTGGTGTGGCACGAGCAGCCCTTTGAAGAGGTGGAAGCCTTGATACCCGCTTCTGACACTGAATGTTCTTATGGACATGATATGTTTCTTGTACGTTGTTAAACTCTAGGGTATTGACCGTCATTGACCTCCAGAGGGAGGACAGATTGTTCAAAAGGAAGAAACATGTCATCATTCCCCCGGTCAGTTAGCGCCCTCTGGAGGATGCTGGGAGCACTCTCACTGCCCTGGGCTAGAGAGCACAGTATGGAGGAGCCCACCCCTGCACGGACCTGCACCCCGTCCCTAGCAGGCCCCCGGGCACTCTCACTGCCGGGGGCTAGAGGGCACAGTACGGAGGAGCCCACCCCTGCACGGACCTGCATCCCGTCCCCAGCAGGCCCCCCCAGGCACTCTCACTGCCGGGGGCTACAGGGCACAGTACGGAGGACTCCACCCCTGCACGGACCTGCACCCTGTCCCCAGCAGCCCCCCCGGGCACTCTCACTGCCGGGGGCTAGAGGGCACAGAACGGAGCAGGCCCGGCTCCAGGAATTTTTATTTGGGTGGGCCAAGAGTGCATTCGAGTGGGCCACTGCGGCAGTCCCGACTTGCAGGAGGCGGTGGGGGGAGAGAAATGGTGGGTTGGCGGGGGGTCGCACGCAGAGGTCTGGTGGGGAGGGGTTCAATTTAATAATATTCATTAAAAAAAAGCAGGAAGCAGGCTGTCAGGGTCCGTTCTCTAATCCAATCACAATGATGCAAGCAGCGCTGTGATTGGTCAGTACGCCACCCAGCTAGGGGCCTATGTGGCCCTGCCCTGCTTGCATGTACAAACGCTATTGTGCAAGACGGGATTAAGAAGGGCCGTCCCTTCCTAATAGCGACCCGCATTTGTATGTATCATTGTTTTGCGACCACAATTAAAGTCACAAAACACTTGCAGTTTACCACTTACTCCAAATAGATGGTAATCCACTTGAAAGAAGAAGGGGTCACCAGGGGATTCCTTCCCCTTTGTGAAAGGATGGGAAAATATTTTTTAAGAGCAAGCAGTGGTCCCACGAGTGACTAGGGTGTGCTAGGGAGTGCAGAGTGACTAGGGAGTGCTATGGAGTGCTAAGGACTGCAGAGTGACTGCAGAGATTAAGTTAATGGCAATGCAAATAACAATGCCATTTATTTATCTGTTTTCAAAACCAACACATAAATACAAATTTTGTAATTTACAATGCCAATAGCTCTAACTTTTCCAAAGGCAAAACCATTGCATTGTAAATGCTTGTTCATTATTCCTGTTAAAAAAAGCATTAGTAAAATCCCCCTCAAACTTAAAACATTGAATATACCAGTAAATATAATTAGCACACACTTTCAAATATGTTCCACAGTGGCCCTATGTCCCGCCTGCTAATTAAATAAACAAAAACCGTAAGGCCCTGACAGGGCCGACTTTAGCGCTAGTGGGAAGTCTTTATTGGTGCCCCACCACTGACCTCTTTCTCGATCTCTTTACTACCACCCTCCAACAGTGCCCTTCATCTCTCCGTAGCCTTTCTCCCTCATGACCTCCTCCTCAGACTCTCACACTACTACCCTCCACCAGTGTCCCTCATCTCTCTGTAGCCGCCATCCACTGCAAGATGTTCTTCTTGGATTCTCTCATTGCCACCCTCCACCAGTGTCCCATATTGCTACAGAGCCCCTCCCCCATGACCTCCTCCTCCTATTCCCTCACTACCACCCTCCACCACTGCCCTTCTTCTCTCCGTAGCCTCTCCGCCTCATGACCCCCTCCTCAGACTCCCTCATTACCACCCTCCACCAGTGCCCCTCATATCTGCGAAGCCCCCCCATGACCACTTCCTCAGATTACCTCACTGCCACCCTCCAACAGTGCCGTCATCTCTCCATTGACTCTCCCCCTATTGACCTCCTTCCCGGATGTCCTCATTACCACCCTCCAACAGTGCCCCTCATCTCTATGTAGCCTCTCCCCCTCATGATTCCCTCCTCAGACTCCCTCACTACCACGCTCCACCAGTGCCCCTCAGCACTGCATAGCCCCCCATGACCTCCTCCTCTGATTAGCTCACTGCTACCCTCCAACAGTGCCCTCATCTCTACATAGACTCTCCCCATATTCACTTCCTCCTCGGATGCCCTCATTGCCACCCTCCAACAGTGCCCATCATCTCTCCGTAGCCACTCTCATATGCTTTTCATTTGTGGTATATCGCTACTCATAGTGTAGGGTTTCACAGTACTTTATATCATGCACACATTATGCAGAGACAATGAATCATACAAATATGTAAGTCAGCCTTTAGGTAATGTCACATAAGCCAATGAGGATTAGCAGGTGTAGGATTCACATGTCAGCCATACTGGTGGACAGTATGTTATAAGAGGAATAGGTCTGGAGAAGCACAAACTCAGGATTTAAAGCATACCCTAGTGGTTAGGGTTTGTCTTTACTGATAAAAATGTATATCTGCCCAAACAAACTCTTTATACCAACATTAGAATAATGAAAAAGTGGGGAAATTCTAACTATATCGCAACACAAAAAGCTTTCTAATTGTACCAGTCAGGTTTGAATGCAGCTCTTAGAATACAGTTCATAGGTCACTGTCCTATGTTACATCTGTAACTTCTGAACTGCATGTAACAAAAGGATCTCAGTGACGAAGGCAGTAACCCACTGAGCTATCCACATAAACTACAGTTTATCTGCATCCCAAAACTACAAACAGACAAAAGATTTCTCTCCAGCAGGGCCACTAATCACCAGTTATCTGGACATTTGTACTGTTGTCTTGCATTTGTGGCAGAGCCAGTCATGAAAATTATATAAATAATTTAAGTGAAATAAACACTGCATACACAAAGTATGTGTCTTGATGGGCCCTCACAGATTTAAAAAATATGAACAAATAGCCACACATTCTCGGAGCATACATGAAGTATGTATCTTGCTGGGCCTTTGCAGATTTTTTTAAAAACGGAATAGCCACACATTCTCTTACCTGCTGGGTTGGAAATCTGTCTCACAGCCCAATCTGATAAGCAGCTGAAGGGGTCAGGAAAGGTGAATCAGGATAAACAAACTCCTTTTTCCAGCGCTGAAAAGAAGTAAATATCCATGCACCCCTCAAAGCTCCCTTGGTGCCAAAGAAGGGATTTGTCCCCTTCACCATGTCCCTATTCTACCACAAGTAGGCGGGGACACAGCTCACCTTTCCAAAGGAGATGCGTGATTGGGGGTACCTGTGAGAGAGCCAAGGCCCAATCACCCAACTCCTAGAAGGAGATGATAAATTACGTTCAGAGGAACGTTTTAAATTATAGTGCAAATTTTCTGTTGCTTTATTGAAGTCGCTGCAAAGGCCAAGATTCGTGCTTGGGTGGGCCAGGCTCATGTTTGGGTGGGCCTGGCCCACCCGGCCCACCCTCTAGAACCGGGCATGGAATGGAGGACCCCACCCATGCACAGAACTGCACCCCATCCCCAGCAGGCCCCCCGGGCCCTCTCACTGCCGGGGGCTAGAGGGCACAGTACGGAGGACCCCACCCCTGCACGGACCTGCACCCCGTCCCCAGCAGGCTCCCGGGCTCTCTCACTGCCCGGGGCTAGAGTGCACAGTACGAAGGACCCCACCCCTGCACGGACCTGCACCCACGTCCCCAGCAGGCCCCCCCAGGCACTCTCACTGCTGGGGGCTAGAGGGCACAGTAAGGAGGACCCCACCCCTGCACGGACCTGCACCCCGTCCCCAGCAGACCCCGGGCACTCTCACTGCCGGGGGCTAGAGTGCACAGTATGGAGGACCCCACCCCTGCACAGACCTGCACCCCCGTCCCCAGCAGGCCCCCCCAGGCACTCTCACTGCTGGGGGCTAGAGGGCACAGTAAGGAGGACCCCACCCCTGCACAGACCTGCACCCCGTGCCCAGCAGGCCCCCGGGCACTTTCTCTGCCAGGGGCTAGAGGGCACAGTACGGAGGACCCCACACCTGCACGGACCTGCACCCCGTCCCCAGCAGGCCCCGGGCACTCTCACTGCTGGGGGCTAGAGGGCACAGTACGGAGGACCCCACCCCTGCACGGACCTGCACCCCGTCCCCAGCAGGTCCCCCCGGGCACTCTCACTGACGGGGACTAGAGGGCACAGAACGGAGGACCCCACCCATGCACGGACCTGCACCCCGTCCCCAGCAGGCCCCCCTGGCACTCTGACTGCCGGGGGCTAGAGGGCACAGTACAGAGGACCCTACCCCTGCACAGACCTCCACCCCCGTCCCCAGCAGGCCCCGGGCACTCTCACTGCTGGGGGCTGGAGGGAACAGTAAGGAGGACCCCACCCCTGCACGGACCTGCACCCCGTCCCCAGCAGGCCCCGGGCACTCTCACTGCTGGGGGCTAGAGGGCACAGTACGGAGGACCCCACCCCTGCACGGACCTCCACCCCCGTCCCCAGCAGGCCTGTTAGACGGGACCTGGAGGGTCGGCCGAGGACAAGGGGAGAGGTCTCCGGGGAGAGCCGTCTCCAGCGATCGTACAGACAAGTAACTTCCCCCCCACAGATAGACACCACACAAGGATAAGATTTAACATTCTTTATAAGCAATCTTGAGGTACAGTAGAATGGTACAAGGAGGTCTGGACTCAGGGGCCCCCTCGATTCTAGTCTCTTGGATGGGAATGGGGGTAGCGGGACAGTCTTATTACCAATCTGGTAGTTGCGATGAGATGATGGGTAGCTCACAATCCTCGAACTCGGCGTTCTTGAAGGACGGGCAGCGGCAGCGCCAGCAGGTACCGGGGTGGTCGAAGGTGGCAACGGTCCGCGGCAGTGCCAGCAGGTCCCGACGAAGATGGTAGTTACAACGAGCCGCGGCAGCGCCAGCAGGTCCCGAGGAGGATGAAGGTTGCAGAGGGCCGCGGCAGCTCCAGCGGCAGGAAGACAGTTCACAAGGTAGGGCTGCGGCAGCGCCAGCAGTCTGTCAAGGATGAGTTCTTCTCGGTGTCTCTCGACTCCAGGATACAACTCCCCTCCTGCTCTGGAGCTGCCCCAGTTATAGGTCTGGCGGCCTTTGATGTCCGGACCCTCGCACTTGGAGGTCGGGAGGTCCGGGATGAGGGAGTCCAGACACCCAGCAGGGGGGTGGAGCCAGCGCCCGGGGAGGCTGGGGGCGATCGGCACCTGGCGGGGGAGAGCCATCAACACTCCTCTCTCCCATTGACCTGCCAAGTGGTCCGTTCACCTCCTGGGTGGATGGTGGTGCCGGGATGTCGGGGCCTGGCCAGGCCCAGGGTTGGGGTCGAGCTGAGGCCGTGCGGCCTCGTGGTGCAGTGTCCAAGATGGCGGCTGGGCTGGGCAATGGTGCTGACGGGGGCCCGGGATACAGAGATGTCCGGGAGTAGGAGTCCCGTAGGGGACGGGGTGTGGGTTGCTTCTGTGGGTAGCACCTGGAGAACTGATGTCCGGGCTCTGTCATGCGGGGAGGGAGCAAGCCCTTCATGTGGCCTGTCCAACATGCGTCCCCCCCAGCTGAAGGCGGGGAGAGTCACCCATCTTCTTGGGGACTCTCCTCGTCGAGGCAGAAAAATCGTGACAGGCCATCTGCGTTGGCGTGATCCTGGCCAGGGCGATGTTCCACAGTGAAGTCCATCCCTTGCAGGGATATGGACCATCGCAAGAGCTTGGGATTCTCCCCCGCATCTGCATTAGCCATTGCAGGGGGCGATGATCTGTTTGCACCCGAAAGTGGGTGCCGAAGAGGTAGGGCCGGAGCTTCTTGAGTGCCCATACCACTGCGAAGGCCCCCCTCTCGATGGTGCTCCAGCGCTGTTCTCGGGCCAACAGACGTCGGCTGATGAAGGCCACTGGTTGGTCGACTCCCTCGGTGTTCAGTTGGGAGAGGACGGCCCCAATGCCATGGTCGGAGGCATCAGTCTGGACGATGAACTTTCGGCTGTAGTCGGGAGCCTGGAGTACCGGGGCGGTGCACAAGGCCGCTTGACAATCGGGAGTCCAGTCGCCTCTTTTTGGCTGGTTCTTAGATGTAAGTGCCGTGAGGGGCCCCACAATGCTGCCATAGTCCTTCACAAACCGCCGGTAGTATCCGGTGAGCCCCAAGAAGGCCCGGACCTCGGTTTGCATTACGGGTGGTTGCCAGGACTGGATGGCAGCGATCTTGAGTTGGAGGGGGGCCACCAGACCGCTCCCCACTTGGTGTCCGAGGTAGGTCACGGACCCCTGGCCAATCTGGCATTTGCTGGCCTTGATTGTGAGGCCGGCCTGTTGGAGGGCCTGCAGGACCTCTCGGAGGTGGCGGAGGTGGTCTGACCAGTGGCGGCTGTAAACCGCGATATCGTCCAGGTAGGCGGCGCTGAACTCTTCGAGGCCCGCCAATACCTGGTGGAGTTCTGGACTTTTTGGTTCCGTCCAGAGGTGTCAGGGAACAACACCCAAAGACCCCGGAGTTCCACCTGCCTTGGTGCGCAAATGAACAGAAACACGGGCTTCTCGATGGTGGCGTCAAAGACCAAAGGTTTATTACTGCAGGGACACAGAAGTCACAGAAACTACGCATGGGCAGTGTCTAGGAGCCTGTTCAAATTGTACAAAGAGGGTTGCTCCTTATATACTAAATTTTAAGCTGTGGGCGAATTCTTTACATGTAATACATTCCCAAAACCTTTGTGTCTAAAACAATAAATATTTGGCGTTACACAGGAACCGTTGATAAAATCTGATACCAAACATCTACGGAGAGGGGTTCCCACTAGTTCATCACAATCCCTTGTCAATATTGCATTCAAGAGCCGGACCGCCTCATCGTAAATTTCGTTACCTCCCCCTAATAAAGGCCCAGAAGGAAAGGAGCAGAGCCAGGTGCAGAAGATAGGAAAGCGGGATAAGAGATGTTTGTGGGTTGTAAATGGGCAAGGCTACCGGCTTCGGCCGCCTAATCATGATCGGGACAATGGACACGAGAACCAGTTCAGGTGGGCTGGCCTCGGGCAGAGAAGGCAGCCTTTGTCGAGTCATGTAGCTACAGCATGATCTGTTTTAAGGTGCACGTGTCATGAAAGAGGTGAATCTCCGGCTAAGGCTACGTGTCCTTAATCGAAATGAAGTGATCAGAGGTTATTGCATATGTGAGGGCAAGAAACACAAAATGGCGGCCATGATCTAAGATGGATGCCGTGGGTAAATCAGAAATGTGTTCATAACAGGAGTGCTCTTGCTCGTATCGTAGCGAAAACACCAGGATATGCTAAATGGATCATTTGCGGTTCGCTGATACCAATATTATATATTTCCGACAATATTGAAAACACGGGTTCAAATCGTCACGGAACCTCACTGGTTCACCAGGCGTTGGAAGGTTGCTGGAGCGTTTTTCATGCCGAATGGCATCACTTTGAAATGGTAGTGGCCATCCGGGGTGGAGAAAGCGGACCGTTCTTGCGCCCTGGGGGTGAGGCCGATCTGCCAGTAGCCCGCTGTTAGGTCGAAGATGCTGAGGTAGCGGGCAGCCCCCATGCGGTCGATCAGTTCATCGGCTCGGGGAATGGGGTGAGCGTCGGTCCGGGTGATAGCGTTCAGGCCCCGATAGTCAACGCGGAATCAGAGCTCAGGGGTGGTGCCGGGGGCAGCAGCTTTGGGGACCAGTACGACTGGGCTGGCCCAGGGGCGGTCCGAGGGTTCAATGACCCCGAGTGTGAGCATCTTGGAGACTTCTTCTTGGATGCAGGCACGTACCTGATCTGGCACGCGGTACGCCCGATGTCTGATGAGGGGACTGTCCCCAGTGTCCACGTCGTGCAGGCACCAGGGGGTGACCCCTGGGGTGAGGGAAAATAGGGCTGCGAACTGCAGCAGGAGAGCCCGACAGTCTTGGCGCTGCTCTGAGGTCAGGGCATCTGACAGTCGGACCCCGTCTACCGAACCATCTTTTTCACGGGTCCTCAGTAAGTCAGGGAGGGGTTCGGAGTCTTCTTCCGCTCCACTGTCTGTAGCCATCAGTAGGCTGAGCTCCGAGCGCACAAAGTGGGGTTTGAGTCTGTTGGCGTGGAGGACCCGGAGGGGGTTCCGGGAAGATTCCATGTTGATGAGATAGGTGACGGGGCTCTTGCGCTCGATCACCTTGAAGGGCCCTGTCCACTTATCTTGCAGGGCACAAGGTTCGGTGGGGGACATCACCCATACTTGCTGGCCAGGTACGAACTCTATGGAGGAGGCGTTCTGATTGTACCATTTCTTCATGTCCTCCTGACTGGCTTCAAGATTGGCTTTGGCGATTTCTCGGAACCGCCTGGTCTGATTGCGGAGGGTCAGGAGGTACTTGTAGACGTCTGGAGGGGTTTTCACGGGGGCCATCTACCAACCTTCCTTGACTAGGCTGAGGGGCCCTCGAACAGGGTGCCCGTACAAGAGTTCGAAGGGGCTGCAGCCGAGGGACTTCTGAGGGACTTCTCGGTAGGCGAAGAGGAGGCACGGGAGGAGCACATCCCACTGGCGGCGGAGGGGCTCTTCCAACCCCATAATCATTCCCTTGAGTGTACGGTTGAACCGCTCAACCAGTCCGTTTCCTTGTGGGTGATAGGGGGTTGTGAATCGGTAGGTGACCCCGCACTGCTGCCAGAGGGATTTCATGTATTTTGAAATGAAGTTCGTGCCTCGGTCGCTGACGACTTCCCGGGGGAAGCCCACCCGGGAGAAGATCCCCATTAAGGCTCGGCCGACCACCGGTGCTGTTACAGTTCGAAGGGGGATGGCCTCGGGATAGCGGGTGGCATGGTCCACCAGTACCAGGATGAAACGATGCCCTTGTGCTGTTCGGGGGTCCAGGGGCCCCACAATGTCTATTCCCACCTTTTCGAACGGGGTGGTAACCACCGGAAAGGGCTACAGGGGCGCCTTAAGTTTGCGGCCGCTCTTCCCGCTGGCCTGACAAGTGGGACAAGACCGGCAGTGGTTGAGTACGTCATTTCTCATCTTGGGCCAGTAAAAGTGGGTCACCAGGCGGTTGTAGGTTTTGTCCTGACCCAAGTGTCCGGCCAGGGGGACGTCGTGGGCCAAGTTCAGCAGGAAGTCTCTAAAACGGAGGGGCACTACCAACACTCGACTGGCCCCCAACTCGGCGATTCTTTGTTCGCTGTACAATAGATCATTGTCCCAATAGATCCAGTGGGCCCCGGCGGTATCTCCCGCGCTCTGGGCGAGGGCTTGTTGTCGTAGTCCCTCGAGGGAGGGACATGTCTTTTGCTCTTGACGGAATTGTTCCTGGGTCGGTCCCCCTTCTTGACGCCACTGAGCCAGGTCTGGGAGATCCTGGGGCTGAGCGGGTTCTTCTTGGGTTTGTTCCGGGAGGTTGGCCGTGTTGGCGTCCCCCACTGGAGTGATCGGGGGAGGAGGTGCTGGCCATTCGGGTTCTTCTGGTCGGGGGATGGCGCGGGCCGCCATGGACCGGGTGGTTACGCACGCCCAGTCCGGGAGGCCCAACATCCCCAGGTGCTCTCTTCTTTCCACGGGGAACTCTCGAGATCGTTCCCCAGGAGACAGTCCACGGGGGCATCATCGCGGACCGTCACCTTCAGCATGCCGGATACTCCTCCCCACTCGAAGGGGACGCAGGCCATCCGACACATGCTCTCCGAATTGTCGGCTGAACGGACGGGGCAGAGAACGTTCGGCATTATTTGCTCGGGGGTCACCAGGTGACAGCGGACGGCCGTCACACTGGCCCCCGTGTCACGTAGGGCTTCGGCCTTGTGCCCATTTATGCTCACCCACTGACTGTACTTTCTGGTGTTGGCGGGTAGGGGAGCCCGCGGGACCATGTCTCTCCCCCCCAGGCACGCCAGGACCATGGCTGCCGGTTCCCACTCTTGTTGCTCTTGTTCGTATTCTTCCTGTTCCTCGGAGACTTGCTCTTCTCCTAGGGCGGCGGCAGCTACCTGGCGGGGCCTCGGAGTCTGGTTCTGTGGGCAGTTCGGGTCATTGGCGTAGTGACCGACTCGCTGGCACCGATGACACAGGACATTGGCTCTGAACCCCGGGCGCATCGGGGGGTTGCCCCCGGCTGGCCGGGGGCGGGGTGCTGGTAGCCGGAGTGGCCGGGACGGTGTCTTTCCCCGGCCCTGGCCTCCTCCTCCTCCTCGGGGACGGTGATGGCCTTGGTTGTTCCGGCTCTGCTCGTTCGGCCACCCCGGCCCACTCGGGTGCTTTCCCATCGGTCAGCCTCGGCGGCGAGCTGCCGTGGATCAGTCAATTTACTGTCGAGGAGGTGCTGCCTGAGCTCGACAAAGCAGTTGTTGGAGAGGTGCTCCCACACAACAAGGTTAAAAAGCTGCTCGTAGGTCGTTACGTTGCTCCCCTTGATCCATCCCTCAAGGGCTCGGCTGAAATAGTTCACATATTCCACCCAAGTTGTACCCGGGATTCGGGAGCAGTCGCGGAACCTCTGGCAGTACATTTCGGGTGTCAGTCCATATCGAGTGAGGAGGGCGGCCTTCATGTGATCATAGGACGTCATTTGGTGATCCGGGAGCTGTAACAGGGCATCACGGCCTTCATTGACGAACCTCCCCCATAGACCGGCTCCCCAGTCACTTCGATCGATCCGGTGAGAGGACATGACGATCTCATAGGCCTTGAACCACTGCTGTATGTCGTCGTTTCGGTAGAACTCTCGGACGACATCTTTGGGAATGTGGACCTTTGGTTCTGAAGTTCCTGGGGTGCGTGGTTGCTCGGGCACCCCCAGGTCCTTGCCTTGCTTACGTAGTTCTATTTCTGCTAGTTTGCGCTCGTGTTCATATGCCAGTCTTTTTTCTTCAAGCTCTCTTTGTCTTTGTTTTTCCTCCCGCTCTTCTCGGAGCCGTAAGTGTTCTAGGTTCAATTTTTGTTCCGCTAGTTTTAGTTCTCCATCCATTTTGAGCCGTGCCAACTCTAGTTCATGCAGTCTGTTTTTCTCTCGCTCTTGGATCTCTTCCCGGGAGAGACCCGTTCTCCTTTCCTCGGAAGGAGCGGGGTTGGTTTCCGGTGCTTCGATGCGTTGGTCCCGGGGACCAGCGGGGTTTGCCTCTGCCCATGATTCTAGGGCGTGTTTAAAGTCATCTTTTGTGCTCAGACCGGTGGTAGCAATGCCCAGTTCCATACAAAATTGTTTTAATTCTCGATGGTTGTACTCCTACAGCTTGTCCATTTGGAATTTCTCTGTAGACCCGCTCTCTTGGGCCGGCATTGTGGTTTAGTCGTGGGGTGAGTTGCTTTCTGTACGATTACGCGTTGGTTCGGATCGCGCCGCTGGCCACCAATGTTAGACGGGACCTGGAGGGTCGGCCGAGGACAAGGGGAGAGGTCTCCGGGGAGAGCCGTCTCCAGCGATCGTACAGACAAGTAACTTCCCCCCCACAGATAGACACCACACAAGGATAAGATTTAACGTTCTTTATAAGCAATCTTGAGGTACAGTAGAATGGTACAAGGAGGTCTGGACTCAGGGGCCCCCTCGATTCTAGTCTCTTGGATGGGAATGGGGGTAGTGGGACAGTCTTATTACCAATCTGGTAGTTGCGATGATGGGTAGCTCACAATCCTCGAGCTCGACGTTCTTGAAGGATGGGCCGCGGCAGCGCCAGCAGGTCCCGGGGTGGTCGAAGGTGGCAACGGTCCGCGGCAGCGCCAGCAGGTCCCGACGAAGATGGTAGTTACAACGGGCCGCGGCAGCGCCAGCAGGTCCCGACGAGGATGAAGGTTGCAGAGGGCCGCGGCAGCGCCAGCGGCAGGACGACAGTTCACAAGGTAGGGCTGCGGCAGCGCCAGCAGTCCGTCAAGGATGAGTTCTTCTCGGTGTCTCTCGACTCCAGGATACAACTGCCCTCCTGCTCTGGAGCTGCCCCAGTTATAGGTCTGGCGGCCTTTGATGTCCGGACCCTCGCACTTGGAGGTCGGGAGGTCTGGGATGAGGGAGTCCAGACACCCAGCAGGGGGGTGGAGCCAGCGCCCGGGGAGGCTGGGGGCGATCGGCACCTGGCGGGGGAAAGCCATCGACACTCCTCTCTCCCATTGACCTGCCAAGTGGTCCGTTCACCTCCTGGGTGGATGGTGGTGCCGGGATGTCGGGGCCTGGCCAGGCCCAGGGTTGGGGTCGAGCAGAGGCCGTGCGGCCTCGTGGTGCAGTGTCCAAGGTGGCGGCCGGGCTGGGCAATGGTGCTGACGGTGGCCCGGGCCCGGGATACAGAGATGTCCGGGAGTAGGAGTCCCGTAGGGGACGGGGTGTGGGTTGCTTCTGTGGGTAGCACCTGGAGAGCTGATGTCCGGGCTCTGTCATGCGGGGAGGGAGCGAGCCCTTCATGTGGCCTGTCCAACAAGGCCCCCCCGGGCACTCTCACTGCCGGGGGCTAGAGGGCACAGTACGGAGGACCCCACCCCTGCACGGACCTCCACCCCCGTCCCCAGCAGGCCCCAGGCACTCTCACTGCCGGGGGCTAGAGGGCACAGTACGGAGGACCCCACCCTTGCATGGACCTGCACCCCATCCCCAGCAGGCCCCCGGGCACTTCCACTGCCGGGGGCTAGAGGGCACAGTACGGAGGACCCCACCCCTGCAGGGACCTGCACCCCGTCCCCAGCAGGCTCCGGGCACTCTCACTGCCGGGGGCTAGAGTGCACAGTACGGAGGACCCTATCCCTGCACGGACCTGCACCCCCGTCCCCAGAGGGCCCCCCCAGGCACTCTCACTGCTGGGGGCTAGAGGGCACAGTAGGGAGGACCTCAACCCTGCACAGACCTCCACCCCTGTCCCCCGCAGGCCCCCGGGCACTCTCACTGCTGGGGGCTAGAGGGCACAGTACGGAGGACCCCACCCCTGCACGGACCTGCACTCCCGTCCCCAGCAGGCCCCCAAGGCACTCTCACTGCCGGGGGCTAGAGGGCACAGTAAGGAGGACCCCACCCCTACACGGACCTCCACCCCCGTCCCAAGCAGGCCCCAGGCACTCTCACTGCGGGGGGCTAGAGGGCACAGTACAGAGGACCTCACCCCTGCACGGACATGCACCCCGTCCCCAGCAGGCCCCCCCCGGGCACTATCACTGCCGGGGGCTAGAGGGCACAGTACGGAGGACCCCACCCCTGCACGGACCTCTACCCCCGTCCCCAGCAGGCCCCCGGGCACTCTCACTGACGGGGGCTAGAGGGCACAGTGCGGAGGATCCCACCCCTGCACGGACCTGCAGCCCAGTCCCCAGCAGGCCCCCGGGCACTCTCACTGCTGGGGGCTAGAGGGCACAGTACGGAGGACCCCACCCCTGCACGGACCTCTACCCCCGTTCCCAGCAGGCCCCCGGGCACTCTCACTGCCGGGGGCTAGAGTGCACAGTACGGAGGATCCCACCCCTGCACGGACCTGCACCCCATCCCCAGCAAGCTCCTGGGCACTCTCACTGCCGGGGGCTAGAGGGCACACTACGGAGGACCACACCCATGCACGGACCTGCACCCCGTCCCCAGCAGGTACCAGGCACTCTCACTGCCGGGGGCTAGAGGGCACACTACGGAGGACCCCACCCCTGCACGGACCTGCACCCCTTCCCCAGCAGGCCCCCGGGCACTTCCACTGCCGGGGTCTAGAGGGCACAGTACGGAGGACCCCACCCCTGCAGGGACCTGCACCCCGTCCCCAGCAGGCTCCCGGGCACTCTCACTGCCGGGGGCTAGAGTGCACAGTACGGAGGACCCTACCCCTGCAGGGACCTGCACCCCGTCCCCAGCAGGCCCCCCCAGGCACTCTCACTGCCGGGGACTAGAGGGCACAGAACGGAGGACCCCACCCCTGCACGGACCTGCACCCCGTCCCCAGCAGGCCCCCCGGGCACTCTCACTGCCGGGGGCTAGAGGGCACAGTACAGAGGACCCTACCCCTGCACAGACCTCCACCCCCGTCCCCAGCAGGCCCCGGGCACTCTCACTGCTGGGGGCTAGAGGGCACAGTATGGAGGACCCCACCCCTGCACGGACCTCCACCCCCGTCCCCAGCAGGCCCCCCCGGGCACTCTCACTGCTGGGGGCTAGAGGGCACAGTACGGAGGACCCCACCCCTGCACGGACCTCCACCCCCGTCCCCAGCAGCCCCCCCGGGCACTCTCACTGCCGGGGGCTAGAGGGCACAGTACGGGGGACCCCACCCCTGCACGGACCTCCACCCCCGTCCCCAGCAGGCCCCAGGCACTCTCACTGCCGGGGGCTAGAGGGCACAGTACGGAGAACCCCACCCCTGCACAGACCTGCACCCGGGCACTTCCGCTGCCGGGGGCTAGAGGGCACAGTACGGAGGAAGTCACCCCTGCAGGGACCTGCACCCCGTCCCCAGCAGGCTCCCGGGCACTCTCACTGCCGGGGGCTAGAGTGCACAGTACGGAGGACCCTACCCCTGCATGGACCTGCACCCCCGTCCCCTGTAGGCTCCCCCAGGCACTCTCACTGCTGGGGGCTAGAGGGCACAGTAAGGAGGACCTCAACCCTGCACAGACCTCCACCCCTGTCCCCCGCAGGCCCCCGGGCACTCTCACTGCTGGGGGCTAGAGGGCACAGTACGGAGGACTCCACCCCTGCACGGACCTGCACTCCCGTCCCCAGCAGGCCCCCAAGGCACTCTCACTGCCGGTGGCTAGAGGGCACATGTGAGACGGCATCCCGACAACCCCGACCAGTACTCCGCCCTTCCCCGAACTTACCTCCTTCGCCGCCCCCGGGACTGTATCCCCGGCCTCATTCTACCACCATACGGACTCGACCTGAGACGCCAGCAAACCGCCAGAGAGTCACTCGCTTCTTTTCCCCACAGGGACCAACCAGAACATCGGGCCAGACCGCCTCAAATATCGCTGACTCCGGAAACCCCGCCCCTATGGCAGCGACAGCACCGGATAAAAAGGAGAACCCGGAAGTGCAAGTCGTCGGAGATTTGTGGCAGGAACCTCGGACTGGTGGACGCGAAGGAGAAGACGAGGAGACGGAGAGCAGACGGCTGAAGCAGACGTGTGGACCGAAGAGTGGTGGAGTCCACAGGAGGTGGCTGTAGAGCGGCCGTAACTCAACGGGAGAGTTACGGCGGACCACGTGAGTGCCCTTAACCTCAGTAATTCTACTCACTAGGAGTCCCCTGTATAGTCCTTGTAAATTCCCCTTCTCTTTAGAATTCACGTCCCCTGCACTGTATTATAATTGTATAGCACTGCACTGTTTGACCCGCCCCCCTCTTCACGTCCCGACCAAGCACCCTTTCTTCCTCCCGCCCCGTATTCCTTCCTCCCGGTCCCTTCCTTTCCTCACTGTCTCCGTTTTCCGGTCCTTCCCCACACACCCGGGTGACGGTGACGGTAGCCGAGATCCTACGACTAGGATAGGACTAACGGTCCCTTTTGTTTCTCTTTTGCTCCCTGCCCTCCGTGGATCCTCCCCATCGCCGGACCCTCCGTTGGACCCGCCGAAGACCGCAAGCAGCAACGCCGGCCCGGAGTGGATCCAGCCCCGGACTTCCTCTTTGTTTTCCTTGTGTTCTACCTCTGTGACTTTGCAAATAAACCCCTACTATAGCACACTACATACGGCCTCCTCGCTTGCTTTTCCGGCCCGCTGTACACCCACCCTCACATTTGGTGTCAGAAGTGGGATCAGCCGGAAGCATGGAGGCCGTAGTTAAGAAGATGGCTGAGTCCCAGGAACAGTTTGCCAAGCTGATGGAGCAGTTCCTAAAGACAGCTGAAGACGACAGGGGCCAACTTCACGATGTCCTGAAGGGTCAAGGGACCGCCCACGGAGAGACCATGGAGAAGTTAACAACGGCCCTGGGGCAGCAGAGACCCCTAGCCTCCCTCCCTTCTGTGGTGCTGCAGAAGTACGTCCCGGGGGAAGACTCGGACTACTTCTTCACTAACTTTGAACGTCTTGCCCAAGCCGCCAATTGGCCCGCGGACCGTTGGGGGCAATATTTGGGACCCCTTCTCACTGGCGATCTACAAGCCGCATACCAGCAGGCCAACATACAGGGCACCACCCCGTATGCAGACATCAAAAGGTGCGTGTTGGAACGGCTTGGGATCGACGACGATACATATAGATTAAAGCTACGCCAAGCCAAAGAGAGGCCACAAGAGAATCCCCGGGCCCTCTCGTTTCGAATCAAGGATCTTGCAAACCGATGGCTCCGGCCAGAAAACTCAACCAAAGACGAGATACTTGAGAAAATCTATTTGGAACAGTTCCTGAACTCTTTACATCCTGCCACACAGCGGTGGGTGAGACAACATTCCAGACTCACCCTGGAAACCGCCATTGAGATAGCTTCAGCCTTCAGCCGGGCACAGGAACTCCAGCGGGGCAAGGACGAACACCCGCACCGATCCTTGAACGCCGGTACATCACGGCCTCTCCGGCCCCTTCTACCACGACGACCAGAACCAGCACCCCTGTTTTCCTCCCCGGTTGTCTTCCGTCCCCCTAATCCAGGACCCCAGTGCTATGCCTGTGGTGGGTACGGTCACATCGCCCGGATGTGCCCGCAAAAGGAAGAGCCTATGGAGGTCGGGCTTGTAAGGAACTATCTATGCAACCCTCCGGGCACCACACCCCCAGCTTTCCATTATCCGGTCTCTATCAATGGCCAAAGAGTTATAGCCCTTGCTGATAGTGGCTGCCGGCAGAGCGTCCTGAGACCTCAAGATCTGGCTCACCCAGTCAGTCCTACGGGGATGGTTGCCATTCAGTGCGTCCATGGGGACACCAAACAATACCCCACTACCCGGGTGCATGTCCAGCACCAGCATGACCCCGGGACCTCCCTCACCATTGGTATGGTTCCCGCTCTCCCCGAACAGGCCATTCTGGGGAGCGACTATCCGGGACTGCCTACGCTTCTCCAGGACACCTCAGACTCCGTGTCCCAGTGGTGGAAGGACGCTCCTTATCCAGGCCAGAACAACCCCGCAACGATTCCGAAAACCCACAAAACCAGAAGCCAGAAGAGAAAAGAGAAGAAGGAATACGTCAGCGCGTTCCCCGCTTTTACGGACGACCATCCGTGGCAGACGGATAGGGAATTCCGAGCGGCCCAGCAGGAAGATCCCCTTCTTCAGGAAGCGTGGGGAAGGGCCCTCGATCACGAAGACCCTTTGCAAGTAGGTCCCTACTTCTTTAAGAAAAACGGGTTGCTGTATAGAAAAGGTGGACCCCAACAGAACGCCCAGTTGCTTATCCCAGGTCCCTTCCAGGACAAAGTCCTCTTTCTTGCCCACAGCCACCTTCTGGGGGGTCATTTTGGCGACGAAAAGACCAGTCAAACCGTTTTAGAGAAATTCTTTTGGCCCGGGGTGTACCAGAGGATCAAGAACTATTGTCGGGAATGCATTGTATGCCAGAAAAACAGCCGACATAGACCTCCCAGAGCGCCGTTGCAACCCCTCCCTCTCATAGACGTTCCCTTTAGCCGAATAGGGATGGACATCATAGGACCACTCTTGCCCTCCCGTAGCGGCTGTCGCTATGCCCTGGTCATAGTGGACTACGCCACCCGCTTTCCGGAAGCCATACCCCTGAGACAACCCACTACCCAAACGATAGCCAAGGCCCTGATCTCCCTGTTTTCCCGGGTAGGGTTTCCCCGGGAAATCCTGACCGATCAGGGCACACCTTTCGTTTCGGCCTTGATGAAGCAAGTGTGCGCCGAACTGGGGATAAAACAAATCCGTACTTCGGCATATCATCCGCAGACGGACGGATTGGTGGAGCGATACAACGCCACCCTCAAACAGACCCTCAAGAAACTCCTGGGCCTGGAAGAAAAAAGGTGGGAGGACATGCTACCCTTAGCCCTCTTCGCCATCCGCTGCAAATCCCAGAGTAGCACCGGCTACTCACCGTATGAGTTACTGTATGGGCGTCCCCCGCGTACCCTGCTAGACATGGCACAAGAGGCCTGGGAGGCCGAACCGGATCGCACTCGTCCGCTCCCGGAATACCTTGAGAACCTGAAGACTCACCTCTCCATGATGCGGGACATAGTGAGACAGAATCTCGAGAACGCTCAAGATAACCAAAAGAAGCAGTATGATAAAGGTACCAGGCCCCGTGAATTCGCCGTCAACGACTTGGTACTCCTCATGATGCCCTCATCGGACCAAAAACTCCTGGGACAGTGGCAAGGGCCTTACACCATCCTCAGACAGGTGACCCCAGTTACCTATGAGGTTGAGATAGACTCTACCCGTGGAACCTCCCAGATATACCATGTAAACCTGCTAAAAAAATGGGAAGGACCCCGTCCCGTCCTACACGGAAACCCCGCTCACCAACTTCTCTCTTTTGACTCCTGTGTTGATCCGGAACTGACTCCAATACAAACCCAGGAATTACGGGATTGTCTGGCACCCCTGAAAACGGTCTTTTCCTCCTCTCCTGGTCGAACCAACATCACAGAGCATGCCATAGAAACTACGCCAGGAAAAATAGTCTGCTTAAGGCCCTATAGACTTCCCGAGGCACGCCGAGAGGTCATACGACAAGAGATAGCCGACATGCATAAGATGGGAATCATAGAACCCTCAGTGAGCGACTGGAATTCACCAATCGTCCTTGTGCCCAAACCAGATGGATCGGTCCGTTTTTGTATAGACTTTAGGGAGGTCAACAAGGTCTCTACCTTTGACAGCTACCCCTTACCCCGGGTCGATGAAATGATCGAACGGATAGGCAAAGCAAAGTACATATCGACCTTGGATCTATGCAAAGGGTATTGGCAAATACCCCTCAGGGAACAAGATAAAAAGAAGACCGCCTTTTCTACCCCTGAGGGGTTATACCAGTTTTTGGTTATGCCCTTTGGTCTACACGGTGCCCCCGCCACCTTTCAGCGCGCTATGAACTGCGTTTTGAGACCCCACGCACAATACGCTGGCGCGTATTTGGATGACATCATCATCTTCAGTGACAGCTGGCCCCAACACTTGAAACATCTGTTTGACATCGTCTCCTCCCTAGGGGCCTTTGGGTTTGCCATTAACCCCGCCAAAACAACCCTGGCGGCGAAAACGGTTAAGTACCTGGGGTACCTTCTGGGGGATGGCTTAATAAGACCACAAGAAAGCAAAACAGCTGCCATTCGGTCCCTTCCCTTCCCCCACACAAAAAAGGACCTCCGAGCCTTCCTGGGACTTCTCCGATATTATCGGCGCTTTGTGCCAAACTTCTCCCAGAGAGCAGCAGCCCTGACTGATCTGCTAACGAAAGCAAACCGATCCGAGGAGAAACTACGGAACCCCTCTCCCGAAGCCTGGCAAGCCTTTGCTGACTTGAAGGAAGCCTTGACCTCCAGCCCTGTCTTAATACCCCCCGACTACTCCCGGCCTTTTATCCTACAAACGGATGCCTCCGATCATGGGTTAGGGGCGGTGTTATCCCAGAAGGATTCCCAAGGTAATGAAAGGCCTATTCTGTATGTCAGCCGCAAGTTGTTCCCCCGTGAAAAACATTACGCAGTGGTGGAGAAGGAAGCCCTGGCCATCAAGTGGGCGGTGGACCATCTCCGCTATTATCTGGAGGGCAGAGACTTTGTCCTCTACACGGACCACGCCCCTCTGGAGTGGATGGCCCGGAACAAAGGTCAGAACGACAGAGTCCTCAGATGGTTTCTCTCCCTGCAGCCCTTCCGCTTCACTACCAAACATAGGAAGTGATCCGAACAGGGTAATGCAGATTTCCTTTCGAGATACCCTGCGTCTCCCTCCCCTACAGGAAGGACAGCTAGGGAAAGGGGATGTGAGACGGCAACCCGACAACCCCGACCAGTACTCCGCCCTTCCCCGAACTTACCTCCTTCGCCGCCCCCGGGACTGTATCCCCGGTCTCATTCTACCACCATACGGACTCGACCAGAGACGCCAGCAAACCGCCAGAGAGTCACTCGCTTCTTTAGCCCACAGGGACCAACCAGAACATCGGGCCAGACCGCCTCAAATATCGCGGACTCCGGAAACCCCGCCCCTATGGCAGCGACAGCACCGGATAAAAAGAAGAACCCGGAAGTGCAAGTCGTCGGAGATTTGTGGCAGGAACCTCGGACTGGTGGACGCGAAGGAGAAGACGGAGGAGACGGAGAGCAGACGGCTGAAGCAGACGTGTGGACCGAAGAGTGGTGGAGTCCACAGGAGGTGGCTGTAGAGTGGCCGTAACTCAACGGGAGAGTTACGGCGGACCACGTGAGTGCCCTTAACCTCAGTAATTCTACTCACTAGGAGTCCCCTGTATAGTCCTTGTAAATTCCCCTTCTCTTTAGAATTCACGTCCCCTGCACTGTATTATAATTGTATAGCACTGCACTGTTTGACCCGCCCCCCTCTTCACGTCCCGACCAAGCACCCTTTCTTCCTCCCGCCCCGTATTCCTTCCTCCCGGTCCCTTCCTTTCCTCACTGTATCCGTTTTCCGGTCCTTCCCCACACACCCGGGTGACGGTGACGGTAGCCGAGATCCTACGACTAGGATAGGACTAACGGTCCCTTTTGTTTCTCTTTTGCTCCCTGCCCTCCGTGGATCCTCCCCATCGCCGGACCCTCCGTTGGACCCGCCGAAGACCGCAAGCAGCAACGCCGGCCCGGAGTGGATCCAGCCCCGGACTTCCTCTTTGTTTTCCTTGTGTTCTACCTCTGTGACTTTGCAAATAAACCCCTACTATAGCACACTACATACGGCCTCCTCGCTTGCTTTTCCGGCCCCCTGTACACCCACCCTCACAGCACAGTAAGGAGGACCCCACCCCTGCACGGACCTCCACCCCCGTCCCAAGCAGGCCCCAGGCACTCTCACTGCTGGGGGCTAGAGGGCACTGTACGGAGGACCCCACCCCTGCACGGATCTGCACCCCGTCCCCAGCAGGCCCCCCCGGGCACTATCACTGCCGGGGGCTAGAGGGCACAGTACGGAGGATCCCACCCCTGCACGGACCTGCACCCCCGTTCCCAGCAGGCCCGCGGGCACTCTCACTGCCGGGGGCTAGAGTGCACAGTACGGAGGATCCCACCCCTGCATGGACCTGCACCCCATCCCCAGCAAGCTCCCGGGCACTCTCAATGCCGGGGGCTAGAGGGCACAGTACGGAGGACCCCACCCATGCCGGACCTGCACACCGTCCCCAGCAGGCCCCCCGGGCACTCTCACTGCCGGGGGCTAGAGGGCATAGTAAGGAGGACCCCACCCCTGCACAGACCTCCACCCCCGTCTCCAGCAGGCCCCAGGCACTCTCACTGCTGGGGGCTAGATGGCGGAGGACCCCACCCCTGCACGGACCTGCACCCCGTCCCCAGCAGGCACCCCCCTGGCACTATCACTGCCGGGGGCTAGAGGGCACAGTACGGAGGACCCCACCCCTGCACGGACCTCTACCCCCGTCCCCAGCAGGCCCCCAGGCACTCTCACTGACAGGGGCTAGAGGGCACAGTACGGAGGATCCCACCCCTGCACGGACCTGCACCCCTGTCCCCAGCAGGCCCCCGGGCACTCTCACTGCCGGGGGCTAGAGTGCACAGTACAGAAGATCCCAACCCTGCACGGACCTGCACCCCCGTCCCCAGCAGGCCCCGGGCACTCTCACTGACGGGGGCTAGAGGGCACAGTAAGGAGGACCCCACACCTGCACGGACCTCCACCCCCGTCCCCAGCAGGCCCCCGGGCACTCTCACTGCCGGGGGCTAGAGGGCACAGTATGGAGGAACCCACCCCTGCACGGACCTCCACCCCCGGCCCCAGCAGGCCCCCATGCACTCTCACTGCGGGGGCTAGAGGGCACAGTACGGAGGACCCCATCCCTGCACGGACCTGCACCCCATCCCCAGCAGGCCCCCAGGCACTCTCACTGCCGGGGACTAGAGGGCACAGTACGGAGGACCCCACCCCTGCAGGGACCTGCACCCCTGTCCCCAGCAGGCCCCCGGGCACTCTCTCTGCCAGGGGCTACAGGGCACAGTACGGAGGATCCCACCCCTGCACGGACCTGCACCCCGTCCCCAGCAGGCCCCCGGGCACTCTCACTGCCGGGGGCTAGAGGGCACAGTACTGAGGACCCCACCCCTGCACGGACCTGCACCCCGTCCCCAGCAGGCACCCGGGCACTCTCACTGCCGGGGGCTAGAGGGCACAGTACGGAGGACCCCACCCCTGCACGGACCTGCACCCCGTCCCCAGCAGGCTCCCGGGCACTCTCACTGCCGGGGGCTAGAGGGCACAGTACGGAGGACCCCACCCCTGCACAGACCTGCACCCCGTCCCCAGCAGGCCCCCGGGCACTCTCACTGCCAGGGGCTAGAGTGCACAGTACGGAGGACCCCACCCCTGCACGGACCTGCACCCCCATCTCAGCGGGCCCCCTGGCACTCTCACTGCTGGGGGCTAGAGGGCACAGTACGGAGGACCCCACCCCTGCACGGACCTGCACCCCGTCCCCAGCAGGCTCCTGGGCACTCTCACTGCCGGGGGCTAGAGTGCACAGTACGGAGGACCCCACCCCTACACGGACCTGCACCCCCATCCCCAGCAGGCCCCCCCAGGCACTCTCACTGCCAGGGGCTAGAGGGCACAGTAAGGAGGACCCCACCCCTGCACAGACCTCCACCCCCGTCCCCAGCCGGCCCCCGGGCACTCTCTCTGCCAGGGGCTACAGGGCACAGTACGGAGGATCCCACCCCTGCACGGACCTGCACCCCGTCCCCAGCAGGCCCCCGGGCACTCTCACTGCCGGGGGCTAGAGGGCACAGTACTGAGGACCCCACCCCTGCACGGACCTGCACCCCGTCCCCAGCAGGCACCCGGGCACTCTCACTGCCGGGGGCTAGAGGGCACAGTACGGAGGACCCCACCCCTGCACGGACCTGCACCCCGTCCCCAGCAGGCTCCCGGGCACTCTCACTGCCGGGGGCTAGAGGGCACAGTACGGAGGACCCCACCCCTGCACGGACCTGCACCCCATCCCCAGCAGGCCCCCGGGCACTCTCACTGCCGGGGACTAGAGGGCACAGTACAGAGGACCCCACCCCTGCACGGACCTGCACCCCTGTCCCCAGCAGGCCCCCGGGCACTCTCTCTGCCAGGGGCTACAGGGCACAGTACGGAGGATCCCACCCCTGCACGGACCTGCACCCCGTCCCCAGCAGGCCCCCGGGCACTCTCACTGCCGGGGGCTAGAGGGCACAGTACTGAGGACCCCACCCCTGCACGGACCTGCACCCCGTCCCCAGCAAGCACCCGGGCACTCTCACTGCCGGGGGCTAGAGGGCACAGTACGGAGGACCCCACCCCTGCACGGACCTGCACCCCGTCCCCAGCAGGCTCCCGGGCACTCTCACTGCCGGGGGCTAGAGGGCACAGTACGGAGGACCCCACCCCTGCACAGACCTGCACCCCGTCCCCAGCAGGCCCCCGGGCACTCTCACTTCCAGGGGCTAGAGTGCACAGTACGGAGGACCCCACCCCTGCACGGACCTGCACCCCCATCTCAGCTGGCCCCCTGGCACTCTCACTGCTGGGGGCTAGAGGGCACAGTACGGAGGACCCCACCCCTGCACGGACCTGCACCCCGTCCCCAGCAGGCTCCCGGGCACTCTCACTGCCGGGGGCTAGAGTGCACAGTACGGAGGACCCCACCCCTACACGGACCTGCACCCCCATCCCCAGCAGGCCCCCCCAGGCACTCTCACTGCCAGGGGCTAGAGGGCACAGTAAGGAGGACCCCACCCCTGCACAGACCTCCACCCCCGTCCCCAGCAGGCCCCCGGGCACTCTCTCTGCCAGGGGCTACAGGGCACAGTACGGAGGATCCCACCCCTGCACGGACCTGCACCCCGTCCCCAGCAGGCCCCCGGGCACTCTCACTGCCGGGGGCTAGAGGGCACAGTACTGAGGACCCCACCCCTGCACGGACCTGCACCCCGTCCCCAGCAGGCACCCGGGCACTCTCACTGCCGGGGGCTAGAGGGCACAGTACGGAGGACCCCACCCCTGCACGGACCTGCACCCCGTCCCCAGCAGGCTCCCGGGCACTCTCACTGCCGGGGGCTAGAGGGCACAGTACGGAGGACCCCACCCCTGCACAGACCTGCACCCCGTCCCCAGCAGGCCCCCGGGCACTCTCACTGCTGGGGGCTAGAGTGCACAGTACGGAGGACCCCACCCCTGCACGGACCTGCACCCCCATCTCAGCGGGCCCCCTGGCACTCTCACTGCTGGGGGCTAGAGGGCACAGTACGGAGGACCCCACCCCTGCACGGACCTGCACCCCGTCCCCAGCAGGCTCCCGGGCACTCTCACTGCCGGGGGCTAGAGTGCACAGTACGGAGGACCCCACCCCTACACGGACCTGCACCCCCATCCCCAGCAGGCCCCCCCAGGCACTCTCACTGCCAGGGGCTAGAGGGCACTGTAAGGAGGACCCCACCCCTGCACAGACCTCCACCCCCGTCCCCAGCAGGCCCCCCCAGGCACTCTCACTGCCGGGGACTAGAGGGCACAGAACGGAGGACCCCACCCCTGCACAGACCTGCACCCCGTCCCCAGCAGGCCCCCCGGGCACTCTCACTGCCGGGGGCTAGAGGGCACAGTACAGAGGACCCTACCCCTGCACAGACCTCCACCCCCGTCCCCAGCAGGCCCCGGGCACTCTCACTGCTGGGGGCTAGAGGGCACAGTATGGAGGACCCCACCCCTGCACGGACCTCCACCCCCGTCCCCAGCAGGCCCCCCCGGGCACTCTCACTGCTGGGGGCTAGAGGGCACAGTACGGAGGACCCCACCCCTGCACGGACCTCCACCCCCGTCCCCAGCAGCCCCCCCCGGGCACTCTCACTGCTGGGGGCTAGAGGGCACAGTACGGGGGACCCCACCCCTGCACGGACCTCCACCCCCGTCCCCAGCAGGCCCCAGGCACTCTCACTGCCGGGGGCTAGAGGGCACAGTACGGAGAACCCCACCCCTGCACAGACCTGCACCCCATCCCCAGCAGGCCCCCGGGCACTTCCACTGCCGGGGGCTAGAGGGCACAGTACGGAGGAAGTCACCCCTGCAGGGACCTGCACCCCGTCCCCAGCAGGCTCCCGGGCACTCTCACTGCCGGGGGCTAGAGTGCACAGTACGGAGGACCCTACCCCTGCACGGACCTGCACCCCCGTCCCCTGTAGGCTCCCCCAGGCACTCTCACTGCTGGGGGCTAGAGGGCACAGTAAGGAGGACCTCAACCCTGCACAGACCTCCACCCCTGTCCCCGGCAGGCCCCCGGGCACTCTCACTGCTGGGGGCTAGAGGGCACAGTACGGAGGACTCCACCCCTGCACGGACCTGCACTCCCGTCCCCAGCTGGCCCCCAAGGCACTCTCACTGCCGGTGGCTAGAGGGCACAGTAAGGAGGACCCCACCCCTGCACGGACCTCCACCCCCGTCCCAAGCAGGCCCCAGGCACTCTCACTGCTGGGTGCTAGAGGGCACTGTACGGAGGACCCCACCCCTGCACGGACCTGCACCCCGTCCCCAGCAGGCCCCCCCGGGCACTATCACTGCCGGGGGCTAGAGGGCACAGTACGGAGGATCCCACCCCTGCACGGACCTGCACCCCCGTTCCCAGCAGGCCCGCGGGCACTCTCACTGCCGGGGGCTAGAGTGCACAGTACGGAGGATCCCACCCCTGCATGGACCTGCACCCCATCCCCAGCAAGCTCCCGGGCACTCTCACCGCCGGGGGCTAGAGGGCACAGTACGGAGGACCCCACCCATGCCGGACCTGCACACCGTCCCCAGCAGGCCCCCCGGGCACTCTCACTGCCGGGGGCTAGAGGGCATAGTAAGGAGGACCCCACCCCTGCACAGACCTCCACCCCCGTCTCCAGCAGGCCCCAGGCACTCTCACTGCTGGGGGCTAGAGGGCGGAGGACCCCACCCCTGCATGGACCTGCACCCCGTCCCCAGCAGGCACCCCCCTGGCACTATCACTGCCGGGGGCTAGAGGGCACAGTACGGAGGACCCATACCCCTGCACGGACCTCTACCCCCGTCCCCAGCAGGCCCCCAGGCACTCTCACTGACAGGGGCTAGAGGGCACAGTACGGAGGATCCCACCCCTGCACGGACCTGCACCCCTGTCCCCAGCAGGCCCCCGGGCACTCTCACTGCCGGGGGCTAGAGTGCACAGTACGGAAGATCCCAACCCTGCACGGACCTCTACCCCCGTCCCCAGCAGGCCCCGGGCACTCTCACTGACGGGGGCTAGAGGGCACAGTAAGGAGGACCCCACACCTGCACGGACCTCCACCCCCGTCCCCAGCAGGCCCCCGGGCACTCTCACTGCCGGGGGCTAGAGGGCACAGTATGGAGGAACCCACCCCTGCACGGACCTCCACCCCCGGCCCCAGCAGGCCCCCATGCACTCTCACTGTGGGGGCTAGAGGGCACAGTACGGAGGACCCCATCCCTGCACGGACCTGCACCCCGTCCCCAGCAGGCCCCCGGGCACTCTCACTACCGGGGACTAGAGGGCACAGTACGTAGGACCCCACCCCTGCACGGACCTGCACCCCTGTCCCCAGCAGGCCCCCGGGCACTCTCTCTGCCAGGGGCTACAGGGCACAGTACGGAGGATCCCACCCCTGCACGGACCTGCACCCCGTCCCCAGCAGGCCCCCGGGCACTCTCACTGCCGGGGCTAGAGGGCACAGTACTGAGGACCCCACCCCTGCACGGACCTGCACCCCGTCCCCAGCAGGCACCCGGGCACTCTCACTGCCGGGGGCTAGAGGGCACAGTACGGAGGACCCCACCCCTGCACGGACCTGCACCCCGTCCCAAGCAGGCTCCCGGGCACTCTCACTGCCGGGGGCTAGAGGGCACAGTACGGAGGACCCCACCCCTGCACAGACCTGCACCCCGTCCCCAGCAGGCCCCCGGGCACTCTCACTGCCGGGGGCTAGAGTGCACAGTACGGAGGACCCCACCCCTGCACGGACCTGCACCCCCATCTCAGCGGGCCCCCTGGCACTCTCACTGCTGGGGGCTAGAGGGCACAGTACGGAGGACCCCATCCCTGCACGGACCTGCACCCCGTCCCCAGCAGGCTCCCGGGCACTCTCACTGCCGGAGGCTAGAGTGCACAGTACGGAGGACCCCACCCCTATACGGACCTGCACCCCCATCCCCAGCAGGCCCCCCCAGGCACTCTCACTGCCAGGGGCTAGAGGGCACAGTAAGGAGGACCCCACCCCTGCACAGACCTCCACCCCCGTCCCCAGCAGGCCTCCGGACACTCTCACTGCTGGGGGCTAGAGGGCACAGTACTGAGGACCCCACCCCTGCACGGACCTGCATCCCCGTCCCCAGCAGGCACCCGGGCACTCTCACTGCCGGGGGCTAGAGGGCACAGTACGGAGGACCCCACCCCTGCACGGACCTGCACCCCATCCCCAGCAGGCTCCCGGGCTCTCTCACTGCCGGGGGCTAGAGGGCACAGTATTCAGGACCCCACCCCTGCACGGACCTGCACCCCCGTCCCCAGCAGGCCCCCGGGCACTCTCACTGCCGGGGGCTAGAGGGCACAGTACGGAGGACCCCACCCCTGCACGGACCTGCACCCCGTCCCCAGCAGGCTCCCGGGCTCTCTCACTGCCGGGGGCTAGAGTGCACAGTACGGAGGACCCCACACCTGCACGGACCTGCACCCCCTTCCCCAGCAGGCCCCCCCAGGCACTCTCACTGCTGGGGGCTAGAGGGCACAGTAAGGAGGACCCACCCCTGCACAGACCTCCACCCCCATCCCCAGCAGGACCCCGGGCACTCTCACTGCCGGGGGCTGGAGGGCACAGTACGGAGGACCCCACTGTTGCATTCAAAAAAAGTACTTAATTGAACTCCTCAAAGTTCAACAAGATACACACTAGCATTGAACTCCTCAAAGTTCATCAAAATTCACACTAGAATTGAACTCCTCAAAGTTCAAGAAAATACACACATTGAACTCCTCAAAGTTCAAGCAATAAATGTAGACTTTGCACGACTAATCGCAGTAAAGTGTGAACTCCTCTATTTAAAATAGAGCACTATTAAATAAGTGGTTCATCAAAAATCAGCATCAATGAATATCAACAACTTAATGAACACCTCAAATTAATTGAGCACCAATGTGGTTCATTTCCATAGATAAACTCAAACATTGCCACAACTCAGCATAGCAAAACCTGACCACTAAAAATTCAATACATAAGTGGCTAAATTCAGTAAGCGTAAATTAACAAATTAAAATGACAGTAAAGGAGCACAATAAGAAAAATCTCATCATATAATATTTCATGTAGTAACAGTAAAACAAGCGTAAACCTATCATCACAAGTACACATGTGATTAGCAAATAATCCCAAAACAAGAAACTAAAACAATAAAAGTAGTCACCGTTGTCAAGTTGAACAGCTCCACTTCTTCAGTAAGGCAGGTAAATGACATTCATAGAATTGAATCCAAAGTGTCTAAATCGAATGGAAATATTTTCTTGTATTCGTGCCATACTGAAAAATAGACACTAGATGGCGTAGATGGAACAGAATTAATGTATGCAGAACGTAATGTAGGAATTTTCCGAAGAAAACAGCTCCGGTGAGCAATCTGTGTCAGTTTCAAAATCAATTTCAGTCAAATTGTTTAATAACAGTACCTTTCTCATGAAGAACAGTTTGAAAATGCGTCCGATGTTATTGTGGAGGCAGGAGCACCATAAAAGAACTTAAGCAATCAGTCATTCGTAACCTCGACGCTCTTCGACCTTGCCCTGACAGTTGTTGCCAGTGATGCACGTACGTGCGCATAAACACTGCGTGAACTTGACCCTGACGGCGCGTTCTACAGAATCACCAATACTGTGGTAGTATTCTGTTGCGTCATCATTCAGTATCCAGCCGGCCAAGAAAAAGATCTTCAGCTGATGGAAACGACCGTTGGAAATACGGTGAGTGAAATACAGTCAGGGACAAAATTTTCACAAAGCCAGTAATCAGTACTCCGGGGCTCGATGTTAACCCCCGATAACAGCAATTAACATATGCAATCTTTGCCGCCTCACATAAATTGCTGAAAGGTTCACATCTTTTAATTTAATATTGGTTTTTTGATCTTTGCCCTTGTTAATATAAATTGTCATTTTAAGTTGGGATCTGAACATCGTAGCACTAAAGGTATTAACGTTTTCCACTGTTTCACCCTGACACTCAGTCATAACTTTGAAATTTTTTGACGGTCTTGTTAATAAGTCTGCCACTTTAAAATTCAATAAGCCACACAAAGTCCAACGCTTGAAACATACCTTTATAGATGTTTCCTGTAGGCTGTCAGATGTGACATGACACCGGTGGGGCATCAAAAGCGTTGCTTGTCTTCTTTTAAAATCTTTACTTTTCCTGACTGTAGTTCCATGTTTCAAATGTAGTTTCTGCACACGTAGTTCTTTCTCGCTCGTCACCATTGTTGCATTCATAAAAGTACTTAATTATGTAAATAGATCCAGTAGACGTTGGTATTCTTAAGTTGGTATTTATTGGTTAAAATGGGTAAAAAGGAGGAAGGAAGGAGGCCCCACCGGGAGCAGCATCCAGCTGCTCAGCCCACTCAATCAAACTGACCACACATTCAAACCATGCACACAGGAACATTCCAATGACATCACACACACAGGCTGAGCAGCAGGGAAAGAGATGATCAGGATATAACACCCCACCCCTGCACGGACCTGCACCCCCGTCCCAGCAGGCCCCGGGCACTCTCACTGCCGGGGGCTAGAGGGCACAGTATGGAGGAACCCACCCCTGCACGGACCTCCACCCCCGTCCCCAGCAGGCCCCCATGCACTCTCACTGCGGGGGCTAGAGTGCACAGTACGGAGGACCCCACCCCTGCACGGACCTGCACCCCCGTCCCAGCAGGCCCCGGGCACTCTCACTGCCGGGGGCTAGAGGGCACAGTATGGAGGAACCCACCCCTGCACGGACCTCCACCCCGTCCCCAGCAGGCCCCCATGCACTCTCACTGCGGGGGCTAGAGTGCACAGTACGGAGGACCCCACCCCTGCAGGGACCTGCACCCCGTCCCCAGCAGGCCCCCGGGCACTCTCACTGCCGGGCACTAGAGGGCACGGTACGGAGGACCCCTCCCCTGCACGGACCTGCACCCCTGTCCCCAGCAGGCCCCCAGGCACTCTCTCTGCCAGGGGCTACAGGGCACAGTACAGAGGACCCCACCCCTGCACGGACCTGCACCCCGCCCCCAGCCGGCTCCCGGGCACTCTCACTGCCGGGGGCTAGAGGGCACAGTACGGAGGACCCCACCCCTGCACGGACTTGTACCCCGTCCCCAGCAGGCACCCGGGCACTCTCACTGCCGGGGGCTAGAGGGCACAGTAAAGAGGACCCCACCCCTGCATGGACCTGCACCCCGTCCCCAGCCGGCTCCCGGGCACTCTCACTGCCGGGGGCTAGAGGGCACAGTACGGAGGACCCCACCCCTGCACAGACCTGCACCCCGTCGCCAGCAGGCCCCCGGGCACTCTCACTGCCGAGGGCTAGAGTGCACAGTACGGAGGACCCCATCCCTGCACGGACCTGCACCCCCATCTCAGCAGGCCCCCTGGCACTCTCACTGCTGGGGGCTAGAGGGCACAGTACGGAGGACCCCACCCCTGCACGGACCTGCACCCCGTCCCCAGCAGGCTCCCGGGCACTCTCACTGCCGGGGGCTAGAGTGCACAGTACGGAGGACCCCACCCCTGCACGGACCTACACCCCCATCCCCAGCAGGCCCCCCCAGGCACTCTCACTGCCAGGGGCTAGAGGGCACAGTAAGGAGGACCCCACCCCTGCACAGACCTCCACCCCATCCCCAGCAGGCCCCCAGACACTCTCACTGCTGGGGGCTAGAGGGCACAGTAAGGAGGACCTCACCCCTGCACAGACCTCCACCCCCGTCCCCCGCAGGCCCCCGGGCACTCTCACTGCTGGGGGCTAGAGGGCACAGTACTGAGGACCCCACCCCTGCATAGACCTGCACCCCATCCCCAGCAGGCCCCCCCGGGCACTATCACTGCCGGGGGCTAGAGGGCACAGTACAGAGGACCCCACCCCTGCGCGGACCTCCACCCCCGTCCCCAGCAGGCCCCCCGGGCACTCTCACTGCCGGGGGCTAGAGGGCACTGTTGGACTTGGCCCTTAGGGCAGGTTCACCCCTAGACTTTTTGCTTGTAATGGTGACCTGGTGATGGTGATTTTTGGGTTCTGCGCACTTTCACTGTGTCCCAGTGGAAAGTGCGTGCGCACTCTGAGTGCATGTGCTGAGCTAGGCCTGCCCGCCCATAGGAATGCATGGGGAATGTATGTGTCCCTGGTAGTTCCTGATGCGTGGGGTGTACAGGCTTGAGTCTGGTATGTGTGAACTCGTGAGAGTGAATGCTGCGAGATGGTGTATGCAGCATGTATGTGTCTAGTAGGGAAGCGCCATTTCTAGACATGGCTGTATGTGTGCTGTGAGGGTGCTGTCGTGTGATTGGCTGGAGCTGGCTGGCATGCCAGGCTCCAGGAAGTCTGGATGGGTCTGCCCCGGTGGTGAGTGGGAGATTAGCATGAGTGATGTGTGGGAGGAGTGTACCTGTGTCCTGGATGGGCTGGGTTTTCCCCACACAATGCTGGCTCCGCCCCCCTGTGGTGTGACTGATGTCCCTAGCCCTGCCAGTGAAAGAAAGGGGTGGTTGGGCCATCAGGGGTACTCAAGAACCAGCTGCAACTGGTTTCCCCCCACCCTGCACCTTCAGACAAAGGAATGTACTGTATAAGAAGGGGCTGTGTCCCCACTGAAAATGTTCTTCTTTTGGGTCCTGCCAGAGGGGGCTTTTGCTGCTGCTGGGGCCAGAAGGACCGCCACTTGGGGAGTCTCCCTGCCTGGAGACCCAGTGTGCTGGCTCTGGCCCAGCCTTGCCCCCCTGCCTGCCTCCAGCCCTGCTGGAGCCCTGTCCTGTCCTCCAGTGCTGGGGAGCACTGAGGACGCCTGCCTACAGCCTGAGAGCGCTGCTCTCTGCCCTTCAGCGCTAGGAGCGCTGAGATCGCCTGCCTAGCGCCTGGAAACGCTGGATTTTACCCCCAGCGCCTGGGAGTGCTTTGTGCTGCTGTTTAGCGCTTACGAGCGCTCATTTGTGCCTGCAGCGCTTGGGAGCGCTGTGGTCTGCAGAGGCCGGTGCCCACCCGGCCTCCGATCGCCCCGTGTGGTGGTTGGACGGCGCGGGTGCCACCCCGCTCATTGCCGTATTATTTTGCCCCGGGTTCGTGATTTGGTGGAGTCACGAGGGAGCCCACTCCTCGGACCCTGGGAAGCCGCCTGCCTGCCTAAAACGGGCCGCCGCGCTGCCCGCGGCGACCCGGAAGTGAAGGGATCGTCGACCAATCACCGCGCGGCCCGGGAGAGTTAACCCGGAAGTCCCGCCTCCCTCGCCGAGCCGAGAGAGAGCCTGCCGAGGCTCCCCGAGAGGTGAGGAGAGCCCCGGGACCAGCGGGAGAGACCCGCCGCCGCTGGAGAGCCCAGCGCGAGATCGGTGAGTGCCTGCCTGCAGAGGAGGGGGGGGAGCGTCGGGACACATTGCCGGTGTCCGCCCCGCCCCCTCTCTGTAGCGCGACCTCGCGCCTGGGTGTTTTTGGAGCCTGAGGGCTCGGGGGCATTTCTTCACTTCACGAGCCCTGAGAGGCTCTGAGCGCCCCACCTTCCCTGCGAGTCCCCAGAGGGGGGACTCCCCCTAAGAGAAGCGCCCGTGTGTTGTTGAGCCTGAGGGCTCAGGGAGCATCTCCGCGTTTTGAAGCCACAAGGTGCCCCGGGGGCACCAGTTGATTTAGAGCCCAGCGTGGCTCTTGGCGAACATCACTGCTTTGGGTCCCCAGAGCGAGGGACCCCACAGCCCAGCGAGGCTGCACCTGTTCGCTGCTGGAGCCCTGAGAGGCTCAGCAGCCCCCTTTCTTGTTTAAGAGCCTGAGAGAGGCTCACCAGTGCCACAGTGGTGGTTCCTTGAGCCCAGAGAGGCTCCAACTTTGTGTTAACTTTACCTGCTCCAGTTGTCCAGCACTTAGTGGACAACTGCCACGTTTAGGCCCTGACATTGGGACACCGGGACAGTCACAGGTGGTGACTTGTGAGTATGGGGTAATGGTTATTGATTCTGCACCGCTGAATGTATTGTTGATGCATCATGTGTTTTCCCTCCTTACACCTCTGAACGTGTGTTGATGCGTCATGTGTGCCCTACACCGCTGAATGTGTTGTTGATACATCATGTGTTTCCTTCCGTAGACCCCTACAGGTATAGCAATACTTAGGTGGTTTCCTTCTTGCTAGTACAGGTGGTACTAGCGAGGCCCAGGTTCCCTAGTGTAATCTCCTAAGATAGTGAGGGTTGCATAGGTGGTGCTCACCTGGTACCAGTAGTGACTGGTTGTATGTTATTTTTGCGCTACAGTAATAATTCTATGATCTAAAAAGTGTTATTTCTGAAAGTGTTACTTCTGATTCCTGACAGTGGTCCAGGTGGCCCTGTCTTGTAAATATCCCTTGTAAATTCTGCCCGTGCCTCTGGCACAATGTAAAGTGTGTGTTTTATCTAATGTATGTTTATTGGAATACAAAGGCTATTTTTATATATACCCTTGTGTGGAGTTTCCTTTGTGGTGGGCCTTGGGTGTTGTTGCTGGGGTGCGTGCGCAAATACTTAACTTACATCGCCTCCAAGTTTAGCCTTGACTGCTCGCGCCACGTTACCTAGAGGGCGAGTAGGGGTTGCCTTGGTGTGTGACTCCCTTGCCCTGACACTTAGAACTGGCGATCCCTGACTGACCTCGACGCGAGTCTTGGCCGGCCAGGGTCCCGGGTCTAACATTGGCGGCAAGCGGTGAGGATGAGAATTTGTGTTTGCGATGTACCACAGTGGCAACGGGCCACACTACAAAACTCTGCATTTTAGATGACCACATTTTAGGGGATTATTGTTTTTGAAGTTCCATTATTTTCTTCTCCTGAAGGTATCATTGTGCAATTGTGTCCAGTACATTTGTTCCCCTGCCCCGCGCCTAGAGTTTGGTACCTGTGTCACGTGTGGTCAGGTTGAGGTATCAGGGGTGGTAGAAACTGCCTTACCAGTCCGAGGGGGGGGTTGTGGGTGAATGAATGGTGTGTGGCACTAGGCAAGTGAGTGTGAGTTCTCTGGGAGAGGGAACTTGCTGAACCTTTGTGAATTGTGTACTCCTGTGTTAGCTCAGACCCCTAGGTTCCCTGTGTAATCTTTTCACCAGAACGTCTGCCAGAATGGAGCTTGTTTTTGATTTCAATGATCTAGCCACATACGGTGTGTGGGAGCTGAGAAAGTTCTGTGAAGAGAGAGGCATAGGGGCGGATCAGTCAGGCTGGTATGCACTTAGGAGATGCATGGTCAAATGGCAAGAGGATCAATGGGATCTTGAGCGCAGTGAGGAAAGGGCCTGGGCCTCACACCATGAGGGTGGTGGGTCTGTGGGGAGCCCTGAAGATTCAGAAGAGGAGGAAGAAAATGATAGCACAGGGACGCCAGCAGATAGTGAGGACCCCATAGATAGGGAGTCCCTTGCTGGGTCCAGCGTAGGAGGCAGCGCCTCGTCCCTTTCCCTGTCCCCAGAGGAGCTGGAAGATAGGAGGAGAGAAAGGGAACACCAGCTGGCCTTAGAGAAGCTCAGGTTAGAGCATGCCCAGGCTATGGCGCAGCTGGAGGTTAAAAAGCAACAGCTAGAGACTGAGAGGGTCTTAGCGCAGGAAAGGATAGAGGAGGCTGAGAGGGCCTCCACCAGAGGCAAAGTAGCTCTGGAGGGTAGACTATCCCCTGCGCGCAGTGTTGCTTGTCTGGATTCTCCAGGGAGGGTTGAGTCCAGTGGTGGCAGCTACATAGATTTCAGTGTAGGAAATCCCACTCCCAGTTCCCCGAGTATGGTTCCTGTTTCCCCAGAGGAGGAGAATAGGTTGAGGTTTAGGAACCTTAGGAAACCGTCTCAGCAGTCTTGGGAAGATTTTGTGGATGACTGTTGTGGAGCCCTGTGTGATTGGGTACGGGAGCCCACGAATTGTGATTGGGACATATTGTTTGATATGTTTCTCAGAGAGCAGTTGCTCAGTGTGGTTTATCCAGGATTGCGCCAACACCTAGTAGGGTGTGGATTGTCTGAACCATACGAGCTTGCAGAGGAAGCAGACCGCTGGGAGAGTGCCAGAGGTTCTCTAGAGTCATTAGGGAGTGACTCCAAAAGTAGTGGTTCAGGTATCCTCCAGCCCAGCGTGGTGGAGGCGGCTCAGTGTAGCCCAGCTAGGTCCCAGGATAGCGAGGAGAGTGTAGGGGCTCACTGCCTGGCTCAGTGGAGCAGGAGTGAGGGGGAGACCGAGGTTCCCCAGACGCCCGAAGCCCTGCCTCAGGACTTGGATGGTTTCTGTAGGGAACACCAGGTTGGGGACCTAGGCTGTCCTGTTAGTCCACTTGAGGAAGATCTCTTAGTGAGTAGAGGACCTGGAGCGTCTGTAACCAGAGCTCCTGTGGTTCTAGAGGCTGGCAGTACCGCTCCGGTAGGGAGGGTACAGGAGTCCAGCGTGAGGAGTGATTGGGGGATGAGTTTCCCAGTGGATGCACCAGTGGACCAGGGACTAGCCAGTTGGGCTAGATCTTCTTGGGGGGACCCGGGTGGCGCCACTTCTGGTCTGGGGGATCGTCACGCACTGTCAGGTGGACAGAGGGCGGGAGATCTGCGCCAGGCAGACAGTCACACAACATATGTGTCATTTGTTAGCCTCAGGGGGATGGTGTGTGAATCCCCAGAAGTCCTGGAGTGCCAGGCAATTGTTCCCCCGAAGGTTTTAGACCAGAGGTTGGAAGGCCAGGTTCAGGATCAGCCTGACCTGAAGGGTAGGACGACTGTAACCAGTGTCCTGACCGGTTCTTCTTCCAGAGGAACTTCTCCAGTTGGGAGAGGGCAGACCTCTGGAAGGGGGTGCAGAGGGTGGGAGAGCCCACCTCTGACCCCGGTGCAGCCTGAGGGGTTAAACCCTGGGTTGGAGTGGCGTTGTAAGGGTACCCCTCGCAGGAGGAGGAGGAACCCTAGAAGAAGAGGTAGGGGGAGGAGAGCCTTCCCTGAGACTCCTGGTCCGCCTGAGGTTGTAGACCAAAGGCTGGTGAACCAGTGGCAGTCTAGTCCTGTCTTGCAGACAGGGAGAGTGGAGAATGGATACTATGTGCCAGGGGTTACTACCCCCCGCTCTGCGAATTGGCAAGGACCGGTGGCACCTGGGTGGCCCAGGGCCTGGTCCTGGCCGCGGACAGCTTGGGAGTACCAGTGGGGTAGCCCAGTTGGTCCAGACAGTGGTTTGAGAAGGAACCCTAGGGGTTCACCGTGGCATAGAACAGGAGGGTGTCCCGGCAGTGGCGGGCCTGCGTCCGTGTTCTATCGCCCCAAGCAGGGAAGTCCATCACGGTGGTGATTGTTCTCCCCTGCGTTTTGGCTGGAAGGGGGTTGTGTTGGACTTGGCCCTTAGGGCAGGTTCACCCCTAGACTTTTTGCTTGTAATGGTGACCTGGTGATGGTGATTTTTGGGTTCTGCGCACTTTCACTGTGTCCCAGTGGAAAGTGCGTGCGCACTCTGAGTGCATGTGCTGAGCTAGGCCTGCCCGCCCATAGGAATGCATGGGGAATGTATGTGTCCCTGGTAGTTCCTGATGCGTGGGGTGTACAGGCTTGAGTCTGGTATGTGTGAACTCGTGAGAGTGAATGCTGCGAGATGGTGTATGCAGCATGTATGTGTCTAGTAGGGAAGCGCCATTTCTAGACATGGCTGTATGTGTGCTGTGAGGGTGCTGTCGTGTGATTGGCTGGAGCTGGCTGGCATGCCAGGCTCCAGGAAGTCTGGATGGGTCTGCCCCGGTGGTGAGTGGGAGATTAGCATGAGTGATGTGTGGGAGGAGTGTACCTGTGTCCTGGATGGGCTGGGTTTTCCCCACACAATGCTGGCTCCGCCCCCCTGTGGTGTGACTGATGTCCCTAGCCCTGCCAGTGAAAGAAAGGGGTGGTTGGGCCATCAGGGGTACTCAAGAACCAGCTGCAACTGGTTTCCCCCCACCCTGCACCTTCAGACAAAGGAATGTACTGTATAAGAAGGGGCTGTGTCCCCACTGAAAATGTTCTTCTTTTGGGTCCTGCCAGAGGGGGCTTTTGCTGCTGCTGGGGCCAGAAGGACCGCCACTTGGGGAGTCTCCCTGCCTGGAGACCCAGTGTGCTGGCTCTGGCCCAGCCTTGCCCCCCTGCCTGCCTCCAGCCCTGCTGGAGCCCTGTCCTGTCCTCCAGTGCTGGGGAGCACTGAGGACGCCTGCCTACAGCCTGAGAGCGCTGCTCTCTGCCCTTCAGCGCTAGGAGCGCTGAGATCGCCTGCCTAGCGCCTGGAAACGCTGGATTTTACCCCCAGCGCCTGGGAGTGCTTTGTGCTGCTGTTTAGCGCTTACGAGCGCTCATTTGTGCCTGCAGCGCTTGGGAGCGCTGTGGTCTGCAGAGGCCGGTGCCCACCCGGCCTCCGATCGCCCCGTGTGGTGGTTGGACGGCGCGGGTGCCACCCCGCTCATTGCCGTATTATTTTGCCCCGGGTTCGTGATTTGGTGGAGTCACGAGGGAGCCCACTCCTCGGACCCTGGGAAGCCGCCTGCCTGCCTAAAACGGGCCGCCGCGCTGCCCGCGGCGACCCGGAAGTGAAGGGATCGTCGACCAATCACCGCGCGGCCCGGGAGAGTTAACCCGGAAGTCCCGCCTCCCTCGCCGAGCCGAGAGAGAGCCTGCCGAGGCTCCCCGAGAGGTGAGGAGAGCCCCGGGACCAGCGGGAGAGACCCGCCGCCGCTGGAGAGCCCAGCGCGAGATCGGTGAGTGCCTGCCTGCAGAGGAGGGGGGGGAGCGTCGGGACACATTGCCGGTGTCCGCCCCGCCCCCTCTCTGTAGCGCGACCTCGCGCCTGGGTGTTTTTGGAGCCTGAGGGCTCGGGGGCATTTCTTCACTTCACGAGCCCTGAGAGGCTCTGAGCGCCCCACCTTCCCTGCGAGTCCCCAGAGGGGGGACTCCCCCTAAGAGAAGCGCCCGTGTGTTGTTGAGCCTGAGGGCTCAGGGAGCATCTCCGCGTTTTGAAGCCACAAGGTGCCCCGGGGGCACCAGTTGATTTAGAGCCCAGCGTGGCTCTTGGCGAACATCACTGCTTTGGGTCCCCAGAGCGAGGGACCCCACAGCCCAGCGAGGCTGCACCTGTTCGCTGCTGGAGCCCTGAGAGGCTCAGCAGCCCCCTTTCTTGTTTAAGAGCCTGAGAGAGGCTCACCAGTGCCACAGTGGTGGTTCCTTGAGCCCAGAGAGGCTCCAACTTTGTGTTAACTTTACCTGCTCCAGTTGTCCAGCACTTAGTGGACAACTGCCACGTTTAGGCCCTGACATTGGGACACCGGGACAGTCACAGGTGGTGACTTGTGAGTATGGGGTAATGGTTATTGATTCTGCACCGCTGAATGTATTGTTGATGCATCATGTGTTTTCCCTCCTTACACCTCTGAACGTGTGTTGATGCGTCATGTGTGCCCTACACCGCTGAATGTGTTGTTGATACATCATGTGTTTCCTTCCGTAGACCCCTACAGGTATAGCAATACTTAGGTGGTTTCCTTCTTGCTAGTACAGGTGGTACTAGCGAGGCCCAGGTTCCCTAGTGTAATCTCCTAAGATAGTGAGGGTTGCATAGGTGGTGCTCACCTGGTACCAGTAGTGACTGGTTGTATGTTATTTTTGCGCTACAGTAATAATTCTATGATCTAAAAAGTGTTATTTCTGAAAGTGTTACTTCTGATTCCTGACAGTGGTCCAGGTGGCCCTGTCTTGTAAATATCCCTTGTAAATTCTGCCCGTGCCTCTGGCACAATGTAAAGTGTGTGTTTTATCTAATGTATGTTTATTGGAATACAAAGGCTATTTTTATATATACCCTTGTGTGGAGTTTCCTTTGTGGTGGGCCTTGGGTGTTGTTGCTGGGGTGCGTGCGCAAATACTTAACTTACATCGCCTCCAAGTTTAGCCTTGACTGCTCGCGCCACGTTACCTAGAGGGCGAGTAGGGGTTGCCTTGGTGTGTGACTCCCTTGCCCTGACACTTAGAACTGGCGATCCCTGACTGACCTCGACGCGAGTCTTGGCCGGCCAGGGTCCCGGGTCTAACAGGCACAGTACGGAGGACCCCACCCCTGCACGGACCTGCACCTCATCCTCAGCAGGCTCCCGGGCACTCTCACTGCCAAGGGCTAGAGTGCACAGTATGGAGGACCCCAACCCTGCACGGACCTGCACCCCGTCCCCAGCAAGCCCCCCAGGCACTCTCACTGCTGGGGGCTAGAGGGCACAGTAAGGAGGACCCCAACCCTGCACAGACCTCCACACCCGTCCCCAGGAGGCCCCTGGGCACTCTTACTGCTGGGGGCTAGAGGGCACAGTAAGGAGGACCCCACCCCTGCACAGACCTGCACCCCCGTCCCCAGCAGGCCCCCGGGCACTCTCACTGCCGGGGGCTACAGGGCACAGTACGGAGGACCCCACCCCTGCAAGGACCTCCACCCCCGTCCCCAGCAGGCCCCGGGCACTCTCACTGCTGGGGGCTAGAGGGCACAGTACGGAGGACCCCACCCCTGCACGGACCTCCACCCCCATCCCAGGCAGGCCCCCAGGCACTCTCACTGCCGGGGGCTAGAGTGCACAATACGGAGGACCCCACCCCGGCAGGGACCTGCACCCCCGTCCCCAGCAGGCCCCGGGCACTCTCACTGCTGGGGGCTAGAGGGCACAGTAAGGAGGACCCCACCCCTGCACAAACCTCCACCCCCATCCCCAGCAGGCCCCCGGGCACTCTCCCTGCTGGGGGCTAGACGGCACAGTACGGAGGACCCCACCCCTGCACGGACCTACATCCCCGTCCCCAGCAGGCACCCGGGCTCTCTCACTGCCGGGGGCTAGAGGGCACAGTACGGAGGACCCCACCCCTGCACAGACCTGCACCCCGTCCCCAGCAGGCTCCCACGCTCTCTCACTGCCGGGGGCTAGAGGGCACAGTATTGAGGACCCCACCCCTGCACGGACCTGCACCCCCGTCCCCAGCAGGCCCCCGGGCACTCTCACTGCCGGGGGCTAGAGGGCACAGTACGGAGGACCCCACCCCTGCACAGACCTGCACCCCGTCCCCAGCAGGCTCCCGGGCTCTCTCACTGCCGGGGGCTAGAGTGCACAGTACGGAGGACCCCACACCTGCACGGACCTGCACCCCCGTCCCCAGCAGGCCCCCCCAGGCACTCTCACTGCTGGGGGCTAGAGGGCACAGTAAGGAGGACCCACCCCTGCACAGACCTCCACCCCCATCCCCAGCAGGACCCCGGGCACTCTCACTGCCGGGGGCTGGAGGGCACAGTACGGAGGACCCCACCCCTGCATGGACCTGCACCCCCGTCCCCCGCAGGCCCCCGGGCACTCTCACTGCTGGGGGCTAGAGGGCACAGTACTGAGGACCCCACCCCTGCATAGACCTGCACCCCATCCCCAGCAGGCCCCCCCGGGCACTATCACTGCCGGGGGCTAGAGGGCACAGTACGGAGGACCCCACCCCTGCACGGACCTCCACCCCCGTCCCCAGCAGGCCCCCCGGGCACTCTCACTGCCGGGGGCTAGAGGGCACAGTACGGAGGACCCCACCCCTGCACGGACCTGCACCTCATCCTCAGCAGGCTCCCGGGCACTCTCACTGCCAAGGGCTAGAGTGCACAGTATGGAGGACCCCAACCCTGCACGGACCTGCACCCCCGTCCCCAGCAAGCCCCCCAGGCACTCTCACTGCTGGGGGCTAGAGGGCACAGTAAGGAGGACCCCAACCCTGCACAGACCTCCACACCCGTCCCCAGGAGGCCCCCGGGCACTCTCACTTCCGGGGGCTAGAGGGCACAGTACGGAGGACCCCACCCCTGCACGGACCTGTAGCCCCGTCCCCAGCTGGCCCCCGGGCACTCTCACTGCTGGGGGCTAGAGGGCACAGTAAGGAGGACCCCACCCATGCACAGACCTGCACCCCTGTCCCCAGCAGGCCCCCGGGCACTCTCACTGCCGGGGGCTACAGGGCACAGTACGGAGGACCCCACCCCTGCAAGGACCTCCACCCCCGTCCCCAGCAGGCCCCGGGCACTCTCACTGCTGGGGGCTAGAGGGCACAGTACAGAGGACCCCACCCCTGCATAGACCTGCACCCCATCCACAGCAGGCCCCCCCGGGCACTCTCACTGCTGGGGGCTAGAGGGCACAGTACGGAGGACCCCACCCCTGCACGGACCTCCACCCCCATCCCAGGCAGGCCCCCGGGCACTCTCACTGCCGGGGGCTAGAGTGCACAATACGGAGGACCCCACCCCGGCATGGACCTGCACCCCCGTCCCCAGTAGGCCCCGGGCACTCTCACTGCTGGGGGCTAGAGGGCACAGTAAGGAGGACCCCACCCCTGCCCAAACCTCCACCCCCATCCCCAGCAGGCCCCCGGGCACTCTCCCTGCTGGGGGCTATACGGCACAGTACGGAGGACCCCACCCCTGCACGGACCTCCACCCCCATCCCAGGCAGGCCCCCGGGCACTCTCACTGCCGGGGGCTAGAGTGCACAATACGGAGGACCCCACCCCGGCATGGACCTGCACCCCCGTCCCCAGTAGGCCCCGGGCACTCTCACTGCTGGGGGCTAGAGGGCACAGTAAGGAGGACCCCACCCCTGCCCAAACCTCCACCCCCATCCCCAGCAGGCCCCCGGGCACTCTCCCTGCTGGGGGCTATACGGCACAGTACGGAGGACCCCACCCCTGCACGGACCTGCACCCCGTCCCCAGCAGGCTCCCGGGCTCTCTCACTGCCGGGGGCTAGAGGGCACAGTATTGAGGACCCCACCCCTGCACGGACCTGCACCCCCGTCCCCAGCAGGCCCCCGGGCACTCTCACTGCCGGGGGCTAGAGGGCACAGTACGGAGGACCCCACCCCTGCAAGGACCTCCACCCCCGTCCCCAGCAGGCCCCGGGCACTCTCACTGCTGGGGGCTAGAGGGCACAGTACAGAGGACCCCACCCCTGCATAGACCTGCACCCCATCCACAGCAGGCCGCCCGGGCACTCTCACTGCTGGGGGCTAGAGGGCACAGTACGGAGGACCCCACCCCTGCACGGACCTCCACCCCCATCCCAGGCAGGCCCCCGGGCACTCTCACTGCCGGGGGCTAGAGTGCACAATACGGAGGACCCCACCCCGGCATGGACCTGCACCCCCATCCCCAGCAGGCCCCGGGCACTCTCACTGCTGGGGGCTAGAGGGCACAGTAAGGAGGACCCCACCCCTGCACAAACCTCCACCCCCATCCCCAGCAGGCCCCCGGGCACTCTCCCTGCTGGGGGCTAGACGGCACAGTACGGAGGACCCCACCCCTGCACGGACCTGCACCCCGTCCCCAGCAGGCTCCCGGGCTCTCTCACTGCCGGGGGCTAGAGGGCACAGTATTGAGGACCCCACCCCTGCACGGACCTGCACCCCCGTCCCCAGCAGGCCCCCGGGCACTCTCACTGCCGACGCTAGAGGGCACACTACGGAGGACCCCACGCCTGCACGGACCAGCACCCCGTCCCCAGCAGGCTCCCGGGCTCTCTCACTGCCGGGGGCTAGAGTGCACAGTACGGAGGACCCCACACCTGCACAGACCTGCACCCCCTGTCCCCAGCAGGCCCCCCCAGGCACTCTCACTGCTGGGGGCTAGAGGGCACAGTAAGGAGGACCCACCCCTGCACAGACCTCCACCCCCATCCCCAGCAGGCCCCCGGGCACTCTCACTGCCGGGGGCTGGAGGGCATAGTACGGAGGACCCCACCCCTGCATGGACTTGCACCCCCGCGCACAGCAGGCCCCCGGGCACTCTCACTGCTGGGGGCTAGAGGGCACAGTAAGGAGGACCTCACCCCTGCACAGACCTCCACCCCGTCCCCCGCAGGCCCCCGGGCACTCTCACTGCTGGGGGCTAGAGGGCACAGTACTGAGGACCCCACCCCTGCATAGACCTGCACCCCATCCCCAGCAGGCCCCCCCGGGCACTATCACTGGCGGGGGATAGAGGGCACAGTACGGAGGACCCCACCCCTGCACGGACCTCCACCCCCGTCCCCAGCAGGCCCCCCGGGCACTCTCACTGCCGGGGGCTAGAGGGCACAGTACGGAGGACCCCACCCCTGCACGGACCTGCACCTCATCCTCAGCAGGCTCCCGGGCACTCTCACTGCCAAGGGCTAGTGTTAGACGGACCGGGAGGGTCGGCCGAGGATAAGGGGAGAGGTCTCCGGGGAGAGCCGTCTCCAGCGATCGTACAGACAAGTAACTTCCCCCCCACAGACGGACACCACACAAGGGTAAAGTTCAACGAGACTTTATAGGTAATTCTTTAAGTACGATAGGATGGTACAAGGAGGTCTGGACTCAGGGGTCCCCTCGGTTCTGGTCTCTGGTTTGGGAAAAGGGTAGCGGGACAGTCTTGTTACCAAAAGATGGAAATAGCTCTCAATCCTCGAGCTCGGCGTTCTAGATGACCGGGCCGCGGCGGAGCCAGCAGGTCCCGAGATGGACGAAGGAAACGACGGTCCGCGGCGGAGCCAGCAGGTCCCGATGAAGATGATGGTTACAAACGGTCCGCGGCCACGCCAGCAGGTCCCGACGACGATGAAGGATATGAAGGTTACGAAGGTTGCGGCAGCGCCAGCAGGCGGGTCGATGGTGCACAAGGCAGAGCTACGGCAGCGCCAGTAGTCCGTCAAGGATGAGTTCTTCTTTGCGTCTCTCGACTCCAAGATACAACTGCCTTCCTGCTCTGGAGCTGCCCCAGTTATAGGGCTGGTGTTCTTTGATGTCCGGACCCTCGCACTTGGAGGTCGGGAGGTCCGGGATGAGGGAGTCCCGACACCCAGCAGGGGGGTGGAGCCAGCGCCCGGGGAGGCGATGGGCGAGCGGCACTTGGCGGGGGAGAGCCATCGACACCTCTTTCTCCCATTGACTTGCCAAGTAGCCCGCTCACCTCCGGGGTGGATGGTGGTGCCGGGATGTCTGGGGCCTGGCTAGGCCCAGGGTTGAGGTCGATCGGGGGCCAGGCGGCCTCGTGGTGGAGTGTCCAAGATGGCGCCCAGGATGGGCGCGCGGGCCAGCAGTGGATCGGGCCCACGAGGTCGATATGTTCGAGGGCAGAGGTTCCTGAGGGGACGGAGGACGTGCAGTGGGGGTGTGTGGCACTTGCGTGACCGGGCTCGGGCCTGGTCGGGCTGGGGGGAGAGCGGCCCTTCATGTGGCCTGTCCAACAGCTAGAGTGCACAGTATGGAGGACCCCAACCCTGCACGGACCTGTAGCCCCGTCCCCAGCAGGCCCCCGGGCACTCTCACTGCTGGGGGCTAGAGGGCACAGTAAGGAGGACCCCACCCGTGCACAGACCTGCACCCCCGTCCCCAGCAGGCCCCCAGGCACTCTCACTGCCGGGGGCTACAGGGCACAGTACGGAGGACCCCACCCCTGCAAGGACCTCCAACCCCGTCCCCAGCAGGCCCCCGGGCACTCTCACTGCTGGGGGCTAGAGGGCACAGTACAGAGGACCCCACCCCTGCACAGACCTGCACCCCATCCACAGCAGGCCCCCCCGGGCACTCTCACTGCTGGGGGCTAGAGGGCACAGTACGGAGGACCCCACCCCTGCACGGACCTCCACCCCCATCCCAGGCAGGCCCACGGCCACTCTCACTGCCGGGAGCTAGAGTGCACAATACGGAGGACCCCACCCCGGCATGGACCTGCACCCCCGTCCCCAGCAGGCCCCGGGCACTCTCACTGCTGGGGGCTAGAGGGCACAGTAAGGAGGACCCCACCCCTGCAAAAACCTCCACCCCCATCCCCAGCAGGCCCCCGGCCACTCTCCCTGCTGGGGGCTAGACGGCACAGTACGGAGGACCCCACCCCTGCACGGACCTGCACCCCCATCCCCATCAGGCCCCCGGGCACTATCACTGCTGGGGGCTAGAGGGCACAGTAAGGAGTACCCCACCCCTGTACGGACCTCCACCCCCGTCCCCAGCATGCCCCCGGGCACTCTCACTGCCGGGGGCTAGAGTGCACAGTACGGAGGACCCCACCCCTGCACGGACCTGCACCCCAGTACCCAGCAGGCCCCTGGGCACTCTCACTACCGGAGGCTAGAGGGCACAGTATGGAGGAACCCACCCCTGCACGGACCTGCACCCCCGTCCCCAACAGGCCCCCGGGCACTCTCACTGCCGGGGGCTACAGGGCACAGTACGGAGAACCCCACCCCTGCACAGACCTCCGCCCCCATCCCCAGCAGGCCCCCGGGCACTCTCACTGCCGGGGGCTAGAGGGCACAGTATGGAGGACCCCACCCCTGCACGGACCTGCACCCCGTCCTCAGCAGGCCCCCCGGGCACTCTCACTGCCGGGGGCTAGAGGGCACAGTACGGAGAACCCCACCCCTGCACGGACCTGCACCCCGTCCCCAGCAGGCCCCTGGGCACTCTCACTGCCAGGGGCTAAAGGGCACAGTAAGGAGGACCCCACCCCTGCAGGGACCTCCACCCCCGTCCCCAGCAGCCCCCGGGCACTCTCACTTCCGGGGGCTAAAGGGCACAGTACGGAGGACCCCACCCCTGCACGGACCTGCACTCCGTCCCCAGCAGGCCCACCAGCGCTTTCTCTGCCAGGGGCTAGAGGGCACAGTACGGAGGACCCCACCCCTGCACGGACCTGCACCCCGTCCCCAGCAGGCCCCCGGGCACTCTCACTGCCGGGAGCTAGAGGGCACAGTACGGAGGACCCCACCCCTGCACAGACCTCCACCCCCGTTCCCAGCAGGCCCCCGGGCACTCTCACTGCCGGGGGCTAGAGTGCACAGTACGGAGGACCCCACCCCTGCACAGACCTGCACCCCGTCCCCAGCAGGCCAACGGGCACTCTCACTGCCGGGGGCTAGAGGGCACCGTACGGAGGACCCCACTCCTGCTCGGACCTGCACCCCATCCCCAGCAGACCCCCGGCACTCTCACTACCGGGGGCTAGAGGGCACAGTACGGACGACCCCACCCCTGCACAGAACTGCACCCCGTCCCCAGCAGGCCCCCGGGCACTCTCACTGCTGGGGGCTAGAGGGCAGAGTACGGAGGACCCCACCCCTGCACGAACCTGCACCCCGTCCCCAGCAGGCCCCCGGGCATTCTCACTGCCACGGGCTAGAGGGCACAGTACGGAGGACCCCACCCCTGCACGGACCTGCACCCAGTCCCCAGCAGGCCCCCAGGCACTCTCACTGCTGGGGGCTAGAGGGCACAGTACGGAGGACTCCACCCTTGCACGGACCTGCACACCGTCTCCAGCAGGCCCCCATGCACTCTCACTGCGGGGGCTAGAGGGCACAGTACGGAGGACCCCACCCCTGCACGGACCTCCACCCCCCTCCCCAGCAGGCCCCCGGGCACTCTCACTGCCGGGGGCTAAAGGGCACAGTACAGAGGACCCCACCCCTGCACGGACCTGTAACCCGTCCCAAGCAGGCCCCCGGGTACTCTCACTGCTGGGGGCTAGAGGGCACAGTACGGAGGACCCCACCCCTGCACGGACCTCTACCCCCATCCCCAGCAGGCCCCCGGGCACTCTCACTGACGGGGGCTAGAGTGCACAGTACGGAGGACCCCCTCCCTGCACGAACCTCTACCCCCGTCCCCAGCAGGACCCTGGGCACTCTCACTGCCGGGGGCTAGAGGGCACAGTACGGAAGACCCCACCCCTGCACGTACCTGCACCCCCATCCCCAGCAGGACCCCGGGCACTCTCACTGCCGGGGGCTAAAGGGCACAGTACGGAGGACCCCACCCCTGCACGGACCTGCACCCCATCCCCAGCAGGGCCCCGGGCACTTTCTCTGCCAGGGGCTAGAGTGCACAGTACGGAGGACCCCACCCTTGCACTGACCTCCACCCCCGTCCCCAGCAGGCCCCCGGGCACTCTCACTGACGGGGGCTGGAGGGCACAGTACGGATGACCCCACCCCTGCACGGACCTGCACCCCTGTCCCCAGCAGGCCCCCGGGCACTCTCACTGCCGGGGACTAGAGTGCACAGTACGGAGGACCCCACCCCTGCACGGACCTCCACCCCCGTCCCCAGCAGGCCCCGGGCACTCTCACTGCGGGGGCTGGAGGGCACAGTACGGAGGACCCCACCCCTGCACGGACCTGCACCCCCGTCCCCAGCAGGCCCCCGGGCACTCTCACTGCCGGGGACTAGAGGGCACAGTATGGAGGACCCCCCTTGCACGGACCTCCACCCCCGTCCCCAGCAGGCCCCTGGGCACTCTCACTGACGGGGGCTAAAAGGCACAGTACGGAGGACCCCACCCCTGCACGGACCTGCACCCCGTCCCCAGCAGGGCCCCGGGCACTTTCTCTGCCAGGGGCAAGAGTGCACAGTACGGAGGACCCAACCCTTGCACGGACCTGCACCCCTGTCCCCAGCAGGCCCACAGGCACTTTCTCTGCCAGGGGCTATATGTAAATGTAAATGTAAATGTAAATATAAATGTATAGGCATTTATATAGCGCACTTCTTACCCGTAGGGTCCCAAGGCGCTTCGACCGCTGCGAAACCCTTCCTGGCTTCCCTGAGAGATGGTCCCTTAATGGGTATCTCCAGGGTGAGACCAGGCATCCCCGGCGGTCTGGTGGGGCCGTTAGTGAAGATGAGGCAAGCTAATGCCCAGAGTTGCCGAGTGTGATCGCTGATCAGAGTGGGCACCGAGGCGAGAGAATTATCGAGTCCGCTGACCCTGGTCCAGAAACCTGCCGCGCCGGGAATCGAACCCTGGTCCCGGGCCGTCCTCTGCTCTCGGGTCTGCCGCCTCTAACCAGTGAGCCACACTACTTCACTAGTGTGCTAGAGTGCACAGTACGGAGGACCCCACCCCTGCACGGACCTCCACCCCCGTCCCCAGCAGGTCCCAGGCACTCTCACTGCTGGGGGCTAGAGGGCAGAGTACGGAGGACCCCACCCCTGCACGGACCTGCACCTCGTCCACAGCAGGCCCCCGGGCACTCTCACTGCGGGGGCTAGAGGGCACAGTACGGAGGACCCCACCCCTGCACGGACCTGCACCCCCGTCCCCAGCATGCCCCCGGGCACTCTCACTGCCGGGGACTAGAGGGCACAGTATGGAGGACCCCACCCCTGCACAGACCTCCACCCCCGTCCCCAGCAGGCCCCCGGGCACTCTCACTGACGGGGGCTAAAAGGCACAGTACGGAGGACCCCACCCCTGCACAGACCTGAACCCCCGTCCCCAGCAGGCCCCCGGGCACTCTCACTGGAGGGGACTAGAGGGCACAGTATGGAGGACCCCACCCCTGCCCGGACCTCCACCCCCGTCCCCAGCAGGCCCCCGGGCACTCTCACTGCCGGGGGCTAAAGGGCACAGTACGGAGGACCCCACCCCTGCACTGACCTCCACCGCCGTCCCCAGCAGGTCCCAGGCACTCTCACTGCTGGGGGCTAGAGGGCACAGTACGGAGGAAACCACCCCTGCACGGACCTGCACCTCGTCCCCAGCAGGCCCCCGGGCACTCTCACTGCGGGGGCTGGAGGGCACAGTATGGAGGACCCCACCCCTGCACGGACCTGCACCCCCGTCCCCAGCAGGCCCCCGGGCACTCTCACTGCCGGGGGCTAAAGGGCACAGTACGGAGGACCCCACCCCTCACAGACCTGAATCCCCATCCCCAGCAGGCCCCCGGGAACTCTCACTGCCGGGGACTAGAGGGCACAGTTTGGAGGACCCCACCCCTGCACGGACCTCCACCCCCGTCCCCAGCAGGGCCCCGGGCACTCTCACTGCCGGGGGCTAAAGGGCACAGTACGGAGTACCCCACCCCTGCACAGACCTCTACCCCCGTCCCAAGCAGGCCCCCATGCACTCTTACTGCCGGGGGCTAGAGGGCACAGTACGGAGGACCCCACCCCTGCACAGACCTGCACCCCGTCCCCAGCAGGCCCCCGGCCACTCTCACTGCTGGGGGCTAGAGGGCACAGTACGGAGGACCCCACCCCTGCACGGACCTGCACCCCGTCCAAAGCAGGCCCCCAGGCACTCTCACTGCCAGGGGCTAGAGGGCACAGTACGGAGGACCACACCCCTGCACGGACCTGCACCGAGTCCCCAGCAGGCCCCCGGGCACTCTCACTGCTGGGGGCTAGAGGGTACAGTACGGAGGACCCCACCCTTGCACGGACCTGCACCCCGTCCCCAGCAGGCCCCCATGCACTCTCACTGCGGGGGCTGGAGGGCACAGTACGGAGGACCCCACCCCTGCACAGACCTGCACCCCCGTCCCCAGCAGGCCCCCGGGCACTCTCACTGCCGGGGACTAGAGGGCACAGTATGGAGGACCCCACCCCTGCACGGACCTCCACCCCCGTCCCCAGCATGCCCCCGGGCACTCTCACTGCCAGGGGCTAAAGGGCAGAGTACAGAGGACCCCACCACTGCACGGACCTGCAACCCGTCCCCAGCAGGCCCCCGGGCACTCTCACTTTCAGGGGCTAGAGGGCACAGTACAGAGTACCCCACCCCTGCACAGACCTGCACCCCCGTCTCAGCAGGCCCGCTGGCACTCTCACTGCTGGGGGCTAGAGGGCACAGTACGGAGGACCCCACCCCTGCATGGACCTCTACCCCCGTCCCCAGCAGGCCCCCGGGCACTCTCACTGACGGGGGCTAGAGTGCACAGTACGGAGGATCCCACCCCTGCACGGACCTCTACCCCCGTCCCCAGCAGGACCCCGGGCACTCTCACTGACGGGGGCTAGAGTGCACAGTACGGAGGATCCCACCCCTGCACGGACCTGCACCCCGTCCCCAGCAGGCCCCCGGGCACTTTCTCTGCCAGGGGCTAGAGTGCACAGTACGGAGGACCCCACCCCTGCACGGACCTCCAACCCCGTCCCCAGCAGGTCCCAGGCACTCTCACTGCTGGGGGCTAGAGGGCACATTACGGAGGACCCCACCCCTGCACGGACCTTCACCTCGTCCCCGGTAGGCCCCCGGGCACTCTCACTGCGGGGGCTAGATGGCACAGTACGGAGGACCCCACCCCTGCACGGACCTGCACCCCCGTCCCCAGCAGGCCCCCAGGCACTCTCACTGCCGGGGACTAGAGGGCACAGTATGGAGGACCCCACCCCTGCACGGACCTCCACCCCCGTCCCCAGCAGGCCCCCGCGCACTCTCACTGTCGGGGGCTAAAGGGCACAGTACGGAGGACCCCATCCCTGCACGGACCTGCAGCCCCATCCCCAGCAGGCCCCCGGGCACTCTCACTGCCGGGGACTAGAGGGCACAGCATGGAGGACCCCACCCCTGCACGGACCTCCACCCCCGTCCCCAGCAGGCCCCCGGGCACTCTCACTGCCGGGGGCTAAAGGGCACAGTACGGAGGACCCCACCCCTGCACGGACCTGAACCCCCATCCCCAGCAGGCCCCCGGGCACTCTCACTGCCGGGGACTAGAGGGCACAGTATGGAGGACCCCACCCCTGCACACACCTCCAACCCCGTCCCCAGCAGGCCCCCGGGCACACTCACTGCCGGGGGCTAAAAGGCACAGTACGGAGGACCCCACCCCTGCACGGACCTCTACCCCCGTCCCCAGCAGGCCCCGGGCACTCTCACTGTTGGGGGCTAGAGGGCACAGTACGGAGGACCCCACCCCTGTACGGACCTGCACCCGCGTCCCCAGTAGGCCGGCCCCCGGGCACTCTCACTGCCGGGGACTAGAGGGCACAGTACAGAGGACCCCACCCCTGCAAGGACCTCCACCCCCGTCCCCAGCAGGCCCCCGGGTACTCTCACTGACGGCGGCTAGAGTGCACAGTACAGAGGACCCCACACCTGCACGGACCTCTACCCCCGTCCCCAGCAGGACCCCGGGCACTCTCACTGCCGGGGGCTAGAGGGCACAGTACGGAGGACCCCACCCCTGCACGTATCTGCACTCCCATCCCCAGCAGGACCCCGGGCACTCTCACTGCCGGGGGCTAAAGGGCACAGTACGGAGGACCCCACCCCTGCACGGACCTGCACCCCGTCCCCAGCAGGCCCCCGGGCACTTTCTCTGCCAGGGGCTAGAGTGCACAGTACGGAGGACCCCACCCCTGCACGGACCTCCACCCCCGTCCCCAGCAGGTCCCAGACACTCTCACTGCTGGTTGTTAGAGGGCACAGTACGGAGGACCCCACCCCTGCACGGACCTGCACCTCATCCCCAGCAGGTCCCCCGGACACTCTCACTGCGGGGGCTAGAGGGCCCAGTACGGAGGACCCCACCCCTGCACGGACCTGCACCCCCGTCCCCAGCAGGCCCCCAGGCACTCTCACTGCCGGGGACTAGAGGGCACAGCATGGAGGACCCCACCCCTGCACGGACCTCCACCCCCATCCCCAGCAGGCCCCCGCGCACTCTCACTGTCGGGGGCTAAAGAGCACAGCACGGAGGACCCCACCCCTGCACGGACCTGCACCCCCATCCCCAGCAGGCCCCCGGGCACTCTCACTGCCAGGGACTAGAGGGCACAGCATGGAGGACCCCACCCCTGCACGGACCTCCACCCCCGTCCCCAGCAGGCCCCCGGGCACTCTCACTGCCGGGGGCTAAAGGGCTCAGTACGGAGGACCCCACCCCTGCACGGACCTGAACCCCCATCCCCAGCGGCCCCCGGGCACTCTCACTGCCGGGGACTAGAGGGCACAGTATGGAGGCCCCCACTCCTGCACACACCTCCACCCCCGTCCCCAGCAGGCCCCCGGGCACTCTCACTGCCGGGGGCTAAAAGGCACAGTACGGAGGACCCCACCCCTGCACGGACCTCTACCCCCGTCCCCAGCAGGCCCCCGGGCACTCTCACTGTTTGGGGCTAGAGGGCACAGTACGGAGGACCCCACCCCTGCACGGACCTGCACCCCCATCCCCAGCAGGCCCCCGGGCACTCTCACTGCCGGGGACTAGAGGGCACAGTACGGAGGACCCCACCCCTGCACGGACCTCTACCCCATCCCCAGCAGGCCCCGGGCACTCTCACTGTCAGGGGCTAGAGGGCACAGTACGGAGGACCCCACCCCTGCACGGACCTGCACCCCCGTCCCCAGCAGGCCGGCCCCCGGGCACTCTCACTGCCGGGGACTAGAGGGCACAGTACAGAGGACCCCACCCCTGCAAGGACCTCCACCCCCGTCCCCAGCAGGCCCCCGGGTACTCTCACTGACGGGGGCTAGAGTGCACAGTACGGAGGACCCCACACCTGCACGGACCTCTACCCCCGTCCCCAGCAGGACCCCGGGCACTCTCATTGCCGGGGGCTAGAGGGCACAGTACGGAGGACCCCACCCCTGCACGTACCTGCACCCCTGTCCCCAGCAGGACCCCGGGCACTCTCACTGCCGGGGGCTAGAGGGCACAGTACGGAGGACCTCACCCCTGCACGGACCTCCACCCCCGTCGCCAGCAGGCCCCCTGGCACTCTCACTGCCGGGGGCTAAAGGGCACAGTACGGAGGACCCCACCCCTGCACGGACCTGCAACCCGTCCCAAGCAGGCCCCCGGGCACTCTCACTTTCGGGGGCTAGAGGGCACAGTACAGAGTACCCAACCCCTGCACGGACCTGCACCCCCATCTCAGCAGGCCCCCTGGCACTCTCACTGCTGGGGGCTAGAGGGCACAGTACGGAGGACCCCACCCCTGCACAGACCTCCACCCCCATCCCCAGGAGGCCCCCGGGCACTCTCACTGCCGGGGGCTAGAGGGCACAGTACAGAGGACCCCACCCCTGCAAGGACCTGCACCCTCGCCCCCAGCAGGCCCCCGGGCACTCTCACTGCGGGGGCTAGAGGGCACAGTACGGAGGACCCCACCCCTGCACGGACCTCTACCCTGTCCCCAGCATGCCCCGGCACTCTCACTGTCAGGGGCTAGAGGGCACAGTATGGAGGACCCCACCCCTGCACGGACCTGCACCCCGTCCCCAGCAGGCCCCCAGGCACTCTCAATGCCAGGGGCTAGAGGGCACAGTACGGAGGACCCCACCCCTGCACGGACCTGCACCCCGTCCCCAGCAGGCCCCCAGGCACTCTCACTGTCAGGGGCTAGAGGGCACAGTACGGAGGACCCCACCCCTGCACGGACCTGCACCCCTGTCCCCAGCAGGCCCCCGAGCACTCTCACTGCCAGGGGCTACAGGGCACAGTACGGAGGATCCCACCCCTGCACGGACCTGCACCCCGTCCCCAGCAGGCACCCGGGCACTCTCACTGCCGGGGACTACAGGGCACAGTATGGAGGACCCCACCCCTGCACGGACCTGCACCCCATCCCCAGCAGGCCCCCCTGCACTCTCACTGCCGGGGGCTAGAGGGCACAGTACAGAGGACCCCACCCCTGCACGGACCTGCACCCCCGTCCCCAGCAGGCCCCGGGCACCCTCACTGCCGGGGGCTACAGGGCACAGTACGGAGGACCCCACCCCTGCACAGACCTGCACCCCCAACCCCAGCAGGCCCCCCGGGCACTCTCACTGCCAGGGGCTACAGGGCACAGTACGGAGGACCCCACCCATGCATGGACCTGCACCCCCGTCCCCAGCAGGCCCCAAGGCACACTCTTTTCTCTCAGGCCCGTCACCCAGCTTTATCTTTGCAGACGCAGCATCTGTTGAGCCAGGACTCATCCTAGTGTGAGAATACCAAGCTCCAGGCATTAACAGATGAGTCGCTTCATTTAAACAAGTGTATTTTACCTATAAATTAAGGATCTATCCATTAATTGGTAGAATATTGTTTGAAAAGAGAAAACAATTAGAGTTTGAATGTAAGGGCCTGGTTTCGATCTTGCGGGCAGGGTGACTCTGGCACATGTGTGAGGGATTTCCAGTCTGAGAAATTACAATTCCATGATATCCGGTAGAACTTGGAAGATGTGGATGTCACATGCAAGATTATTCAAGAAAGAAGCAAAGTAAAACACAAACAATAGGTATAAGTGATGGGGGGGCGTGGCTTGGACGCCGATCGGGATGTCGGCGTGAGCTCGCAGCTCCGCGCGGAATCCCGCTAAATCTCCTGTTTTCGGAATCCTAGGCGACCCGAAGACGATGCTCCTGCCCTCTGAAGTGTAAGGGGACAGCTGGGCACAATCGGAGAGTCGCTGGGGGACTGCTGGCCCCGGGAAGACCGAGTTGAAGAGGCGGCCGAGGTGTTGCCGAGGGCGCAAAGAAAATGGCGGCGAGGAGGTCGGACGGCTCCGAACTTCAGCCCTGAGCCAAGTTGGCACCGATTGGCAAGAGATCCTGTAATCGGCTGATCGGGGCACTAGGATAGGCGGTGCTGTGTCCTGAGACCAGGGGACGTTGACCGGATTCACCCAGAAGCTTGGGGACCTTCGTTGGCCACCGCTATAAGACTCATCCTTCCCCCCTCAGGCTTCCGAGGGGGGCGACAGAACGGAGCTAGTCTAACTGGTCGTTGCTCCTGAGAGCGCCGGAAGGGACATTGCACTGCCCGGTGCCCAGAGACTGGCACGGAAATACGGGCGCCGACGCAAAACGGGTTCCTGGACCTGTGACGCAGCACCCTGTAATGGCGGCGATCGGAGGGCCGATGGCCGAGGGACGCCCTGAGGGGGACTTGGCGACATCTACTCGGCTGAGCGAGAGTCCTTCCCTGGAGCTTGATCAAGAACAGCGGCTGAACCGGCGTTTGGATGCCATACTTGAGGCGATTACTTCAACTAAGGAAGCATTGCACCAAGACATTGCCCAGGTGGCCACGGGCCTGGGGCTGCTGCGCGCGGATCACGCGAAGCTGGCGGACAGGGTCAAGGACCATGACCAACTGTTGCTGGACCTGAAGCCATCGGTGGTGACCGCGGAGCACAGGATCACGGACATCTTGGCCCGACTGGACACGCTGGAGCGGAGGGCGGAGGATGCCGAAGGCCGCAATAGACGGAACAACGTGCGGGTCGTAGGCCTGCCGGAACGGATTGAGGGGGAGGATGCGGTGGCCTATATGGAGAACTGGTTCCGCACTGTGGTAGCGCCGGAGGGGCTTACTCCTTTTTTCACTCTGGAGCGAGCTCACCGGGTACCTGCACGCCCGCCGGGACTTGGCCGCCCCCCCCGACCGATGGTGGTGCGGCTCCTCCACTACAAGGACCGGGATCTCCTCATCCAGCGGGCCAGGATGTCGGGCCCGTATGAGGTGGAGAACAGCAAGGTTACGATCTTCCCGGACTACACTCAAGCGGTCCAGAAGAACAGGGCATCGTTCCTCGCGGTGAAAAAGGAGCTCAGGGAGGAAGGCATCCAGTACTCCTTGCTCTACCCGGCCAAGCTGAGGATCATTATGGATGGCTCCACGCACTTTTTTCAGACTCCGGATGAAGTTTGGCAATGGCTGGAGTCGTATAGAGCGGGGACGGACAGATCGCATAAAAGTAGGCGAGACCAACCCAAGCAGCCCCGGGTGAGGCAATCACAACGCATCAGATCCCGCAACAGGCGCCAGCGGGAGAAACGGGAGGCTCAAATGGCGGCGGAGAAGAGGGACGCGCTCGCAGCGACGGCAGCCATTACAGGGTCGCAACAGAACAGTGAACGGGCAGAGACGGACTCGGGAGGAGAAGGCAGCAGGACGGGAGAGGAACTCTCAGAGGCGGAAAGTTCGAAGGGACCGATAGTGACCCCACAGACATCGGATGGTATCTTCTGCGGCTGAGATTGAATTGGGTCTATATCTAGACTTCATGGTAGGGCGGTATCCTGTTGATGGAGGACGGGATGCCGGGAGGGGGAGCTGTGTGCATCGGAGGGGATGAAGGTGCGGGGCGTGGGCTCCGTTTGCTGGGGTCGGCGGTGACTCACTCCCCTTGGGCCCTTAAGGCCGACTGTGGTGGAGACCACAGGGTAAGAGTGCGAGAAGTTGGTTCAAGGTTTGGATGGGGGCGGCCATTGGGTTCGTGTGCTCTGTCCTGGGGAGTGGGGTTTGGGAAGTTTTTCTGTTTTGGGTATGTTCGGGGGGGGGGCAACTGCATTGGGGGGGCTATGATCCTTTGTTCTTTGAATCGGACTGTACGAAGTTGGAATGGGGACATTAGCTAATTTGAAATGCCTGACGTGGAATGTCCGGGGGCTACGAACTATGGTGAAACGTCACAAAGTTCATGCATATCTAGTACGTAGGGGGGTTCAGATTGCTATGCTCCAGGAGACTCATCTCACCAAAAAAGAGTGCGCTGCCCTGCAGAAAAGATGGCGGGGCCAGGTGTTTGGCACCACTTATTCAGCGTATGCCAGGGGGGTGCTGATCTGGGTGAGGGCGGGGATACCCTTTCAAGTGCTGAATCAAGTAGTGGATCCGGATGGCCGGTTTGTGGCGGTGGAGGGGAGGTTATATGGAAGGGATGTGGTTTTCTGCTGTGTGTATGCACCAAACACAGAACAAGCTCGATACTTTGATAGCCTCTCGGGGTCCTTGGCCTCCTTCCTGGCGGGCCCGATAGTGTTAGGGGGGGACTTCAATTCGATCACGGATGTGGCTCTGGATAGGTCCCATCCCCCCCTGGTGGACTCCCCGGTGCGCAGGTTGGCCGCGCATAGGAAGGATTGGCAGGATAGATGGGGGTTGTTGGATGTCTGGAGGGAGCGGCACAGGGGAGCCATGGATTATTCCTTTTACTCTGCCCTCCATGATCTGCATGTCAGGATTGATTCGGTGCTCTGCGGTGGTTCCCTAGCCCCATTGATTTCCCATGCGGATTACCTGGCCAGGACTATCTCCGATCATAACCCCCTATTAGTACACATTCAGTGGCAGAGAGAGCGCTCAGTGATACCAACATGGCGGCTTCGGCCGGAGACGCTTGAGGATTCTGTGTTCAGCGACGCGGTTCGGCAAGGCATTGATAGCTATTTCGGAGTGAATGAGGGCACGGCCACGAGCAGGTCCACTGAATGGGATGCAATGAAAGTGGTGGTGAGAGGGGTGTGTTTGGGTAGGTTCTCGAATGCTCGCACGACTGTGTTGAACGACCTCATGAAAGCGGAATAAACTTTGAGGGACTTGGAGCGCCGTAGGCCGGCTAGGCCAGATTTACAGGCCCAGTTATTGGAAGCGAAGGAAGTGGTTGCCACCGAGGCGGAACGTTTAAGGTGTTATGACTACAGGCAGTATATCATCAGGGCACATGCAGAAAGGGACAAGGTAGGTACCCTCTTGGCCAGACTAGCTAACCCGGAACTTAGGGGCTGCCCGATCCTCAGCATTAATAACGCGCAGGGAGAAATGGTGTACTCCCAGGCAGCGGTATTGGAACGTTTTAGGGGGTACTATGAGGAATTGTACCAGAGTCAGCTGGGAGTGGGGGTTCAGGACATTGCGGAATACCTGGGGGAGAGACAGCTTCCGGTCCTGGACGAGGAGGACGCAAAGGAGCTGGGTAGCCCGATCACGCTCACAGAAATACGGGTGGCCATCAAACATATGGCCCGCAACAAGACGCCCGGGGTGGACGGACTGCCGATTGAATTTTATCAACGGTATGTGGACAGCTTGGCTCCCAGGCTGCTGGTGGTGTATACGGAAGCCTTCGAGGCTGGGGCGCTGCCCGGGTCCATGCGGGAGGCCTTGATTGTACCGCTCCTAAAGCCTGGCCGGGATGCCGCGGATGTGAGGTCTTATCGCCCGCTGTCCATGCTGACGGTAGATTATAAGATTCTGAGCCGAATCCTAGCCACCAGGTTGGCCCCACATATGACGGGCCTGGTACACAGGGACCAGGCCGGGTTTATACCCACGAGGAGCACGGCGCTAAATATTCGCCGCCTGGTGGGAATAATGGACGCCATTTTGGACGGAGAGGGAGCTCCGGCGGTCCTGTCCGTGGACATCGAGAAGGCCTTTGATAGTTTGGAATGGTCTTTCCTGGATGGAGTATTAGAGAGGTTTGGCATGGGCGAAGGGTTCCGCAGGTGGATGAGGGTCTTATATACCTCGGCAACGGCGAGAGTGCGGTTGGGCGGTCTGGTATCTGCGGCGTACCCGGTGGGCAGGGGCACACGACAGGGATGTTCTCTCTCCCCCCTATTGTTTGCTCTGGCGATGGAACCCTTGGCGGTTCATGCGAGGTCAGGTGACAGGTACGTGGGGGTAGCCAGCGGCGGGCATTGGCATTATATATCGCTATATGCGGATGACTTGCTCCTGTACCTAGCTGACACCTCGGGGGCATTGATCGGAGCGATGGATCTGTTGTCTGAGTTTGGCCGGCTGTCGGGTCTTAAGGTCAATTGGGCGAAGACTTGTGTGTTCCCGCTGCGAGCGGGCTCACCGGTCCCTGACAGCGATTTGGGCGTGGTATGGGAACCCTCTTGCTTTACCTATCTGGGTGTTCGCATCTACCACGCGACAGCGGACTTATTGGAGGGCAACATTGGTCGCTGTGTCCGGCACTGAGGGGCAGCTTGTCTTTCTGGTCGACCCTCCCGCTGACGGTTCTGGGTAGGATTGCTCTTTTGAAAATGGTGGCGCTCCCCCGCTTCCTCTATTATTTCCGAACGCTGCCTGTTTGGATTCCCCAAGGGATCTTTAGAGACCTGCGGTCAATGATCATTGGCTTCCTATGGGGGCATGGCCGCCGTAGAGTGGCCTTGAGCACGCTACTTCGCCCCAAGCTAGAAGGGGGCATGGCTGTGCCCGACTTCGAGCTGTATTACCTTGCGGCGCAGCTGCAGGTCCTTACTCAGAACGTAGCTAGGGTGTTTCGGGGTCCAGAGGAGGACCGAGATCGGGGGATAACCCGCCACGTGCTGTCCTACATCATCATGCAACAGAGGCTCGAGTTGCGGGCCCTCACCATGGAGGAGCGGACGCTCCGGCTGTGCTGGCAGAGGAGCCTTCGGAGAGCGAAGGCATCGCGGCCTTATGCACCGAAGATTCCGATCGGAATGCTGACGGCTTTGCCGCATGGGGGAGATTGGTCCCCGTTGTTGGATTGGGAAGAGGCGGGACTGCAGGTAGTAGGCGACTTATACATAGACGGGGCTTTGGCGCCGTTCGAAGCGCTCCGGGACCAGTTTGGGCTGCCAGATGGGGGGTTCCTCCTACACGCGGCGGTGGTGGCTGCCATCCAGAAGCACTGGAAAGGGGGGCTCATGGAACCAACAACGACTATGGCGTGCCAATATGTGGTGATGGCGGCAGGAACGTTCAAAGCTGTGACGTGCCGCTATAATAGGATGCTGAATGAGGGATTGGAACCACTCCAAGGGCTCAAGGCTAAATGGGAGGAGAGCGTGGGCCGGCCCATACCGGATACGGCATGGGGCCATATCCTGCGGCGCACGTGGAAGGGCACGAGAAACGCGCGCTTTCAGCAAGTGCATTTCTATGTGCTTCATAGGGCCTATTTAACTCCTGAGAAATTACAGCGGTACTTTCAGGTGCGGGATGCCCGATGCCCACGGTGTTCATCTCTAGGCGAGGACATGGACCATTTGTTTTGGGGGTGCTCACACCTGGGGACCTATTGGGCGGAGGTAGGGGAACTCCTGAACGAAGTAACTGACAGGGAGGTGGAATTCGACATGGCGGCGTGCCTGCTGCTCTGGTTCCCGCATACTAAACACACCAAGGTGACAAGCAAATTCATTGACCTGGGTCTAATACTGGCGCAGAGGGAAATATCGTGGCATTGGAAGTCCAGGGGGGGACCCTCACTTCGTAGATGGAAGAATGAATTGCTGCGGTGGTCTGACTGCGAGAGTGTGCTCCGGATGAAGCAGGCTGTCAAGATGGGGAACGAGAAGGCATTGGATGCGGCGCATGCATGGGAGTTAGTGGTACAGGCGTTGCGTGATTCTTTGGTAGAGGATGAGGATGGTGAAAACTAGGCCGGTGGACACCGCGGGGCGAACACAAAAGTATTGCACCACGCACTGTGGCATCCAATTCGGCAGGACGAGGCATACACCTTAGCAGTTGCCAGGGGAGGGGGGCTCTGGGGGAGTTGGTTAATGGGAGTTTGGGGTGGGCCGGAAGCCGCAAGATGGTGGCCCACTAGGGCACCTTGGACCTACTAGGATGGTGGGTACTGTGTGGAGCGTGGAATGACTGGGGAGAGCGGCCAGGTGTGACAACTCATAACGCCTAGGGCAGGTCCCAACAGGGGCGATACCGCTGATTCTCACTGGGATGGCTGACGGGAGTGATGTTGTGGGTGGGGGGGTAAAAGCAGATACGCAAAACGACATTTCAACCATGGTCCCTATGGGACGTGCACCATGATGTTTTCCTACTGAACGAAGTAATATGCCGCCCGGCCTCCGGGATGCGGGCTGAATGGCTGTGTACGATTTGGATTTCTTATTGGATGGGGGGATATCACGAGTGAACTGGCTGATTAATTGTATCCTGTGGTTTATAACTCTGCAATAAAAATATATTTAAAAAAAAAAAAAAGAGGTATAAGTGATCAGAAAGGTTAGTAGTTTAGAAA
>NW_028248865.1:0-29573 GCF_964263255.1 Lissotriton vulgaris | reverse complement strand
TTGCTAGCAAACTCGTTGCTATCATTTATTCAATAATTAATACAGAAAACCCTAATTAATGCTTCCAGTTCTGCCCAGTCATGCACTAATTTTCCTTGAGCCACTGAACTCACTGCAATGTGGCTTCTATTACCACGCGCTATTCTGCCCCCGGGGATTCCAGACAAACATATAACAGGTACGCACAATTTTAGTTAGTTACATATACTTCAATATAGCAGCATCAAAATAAACATTTCAATAATAACAAATTTTAATCCTAATACATTTGATCGATAAATACAATATACGTTTTTTAACCTATTAACTAACTACCTAACTTTAACTAATCCCTAACCATCCTCTGCTACCAGAAAAAAATACTGATAGAGCGCGCAGGTCACCCAGCTAGGATATTTTTACTAATACTCGCCTGGGCCCATAATTTTCAAACACCTTAACATTCACTTGGATAACTCACGCTCTAACTATCAGTATAACTTGAGATTCTACACTTCTGATTCCTCAATCAATCAATCAAGACATTTGTAGAGCGCACTACTTACCCGGAGGGTCTCAAGGCGTTTGTGGGGGGGGGGGGTGCTGCTACTGCTCGAACAGCCAGGTCTGGAGCTTCTTCCTGAAGGAGAGGTGGTCTTGGGTCAGGCACAGGTAGGGAGGGAGGGAGTTCCAGGTCTTGGCGGCCAGGTAGGAGAAGGACCTTCCTCCTGTTGTCGTTCTTCTGATGCGGGGAACGGCGGCGAGGGCATGACTGGCTGATCGGAGATGGTGCTTGGGAGCGTAGAAGTTGATGCGGTTGTTGAGGTAGCTCGGGCCTTTATCGTGTAGGGCTTTGTGTGCGTGGGTGAGGAGATGGAAGGTGATTCTTTTGTTGACGGGGAGCCAATGCAGGTTTCTCAGATGTCCGGAGATGTGGCTGTGTCGTGGGATGTCGAGGATGAGTCTGGCTGAGGTGTTCTGGACCCGCTGGAGTCTCTTCTGGAGCTTGGCGGTGGTTCCGGCGTAGAGGGCGTTGCCGTAGTCCAGTCGGCTGGTGACGAGGGCCTGGGTGACCGTCTTCCTGGTCTCGGTGGGGATCCACCGGAAGATCTTCCGTAGCATGCGCAGGATGTTGAAGCACGACGAGGAGACGGCGTTGACTTGTCTGGTCACGGAGAGGGAGGAGTCCAGGATGAAGCCCAGGTTGCGTGCGTGGTCTGTCGGTTTGGGTGCGGTGCCCAGGGCGGGGGGCCACCAGGAGTCATCCCAGGCGGAGGGCGAGGAGCCCAGGATGAGGACTTTCGTCTTGTCTGAGTTCAGTTTCAGGCGGCTGGTCGTCATCCACTCGGCTACGTTTTTCATCCCTTCGTGAAGGTCGGCTCTGGCGGCGGCGGGGTTGTTGGTCAGGGAGAGGATCAGCTGGGTGTCGTCAGCGTAGGAGATGATGTTGAGGTTGTGTTGGCGTGCGATATATATCTATAACCTAGCAATGTAGATACTAGGGGGCAGATTTATGTTAACTGCCGCATCCCCAGGGATGCGCCAGTTAACGTGCGCCACAGTGCGCCACAGTGCGCCATAACTACGCCACCCATGGTGCGCCGCATTTAGAATGCGGCGCCCCATGGTGCACAAACGGCACAGATGCGTGACACATCTGTGCCGGAAAGGTGGCGCACTGCTGGAGTTGCGTCGCAAGCACGACTCAGCTCCAGCAAGGCTCGGGGGTGCCCCATCTTCACAATGCTGCGTCAAGACCTACGCCTGCTTCAAGCAGACGTAGGGTTTTGACGCAGCATTGGCCTGAAAGTGACTGAGTGAAATCTCATAGATTTAACTCAGCCACTTTCAGGAGGCGTTCCTGCGCAGGAACGCCCCCCCCCTGCGCAGGAACACCTCCTTATGGCGCAGGGCTTTACAACGTGACGCATCCCCAAGATGTGTCACGTTGTAAATAGGGCTCATTGTTTGTGCCGCCGATGCAATTGCGGTGCAAAGAGGCGCAAGGGCCTCATAAATCTGCCCCTAGGAACTTAAACATCGAAGATCAGGGAGTTGAGTTAAGAATCAGATAGTCAAGAACATTTGTAAAATGAAATAACCACAGATTCTGGGTAGGTTCAATACTTTATCTAATCATCATCCTCATATGTCATGAACATCAAAATGAAGCAAATTAAGCTATCTATAATCAAAATCATGAGTAAAGTATAGTCATGCAAGAGATAGAGTATGCTAAGCATTTAAGATCAACACTTGAAAGGGAAGGTAAGAACAAGGAACATTCTATTTTAGATAACAATCTATCGCAACATTGATTAGGGGAGGGTAAAGAAAGGGAACATGCTATACCCAAAGACTTTATAGCAGTTAAAGAAAACTTAAATTCAAGATTCAATTTAGCTAAATACTGTAGGGTAGGTAAGATTGGAATATACTATTAAATTCAGCTTATCTCTTAAAGGGAGGGTAAGAAAAGGATTATGTACTAAAATAGAAATGATTTATTTGACTAAAGGTAGGTTGAAAAGGGGAACAAGCTAATAGACAAGTAATGCATGAAATCTCATTTATCAAGGGACAGGGAAGAAAAAGGGAACATATGCAATTACGCTTTGAAATATTCGAGAATTGAAATGCAAGATATAGATAAGCAATCACCCACACAGACTTTATATTTACCTAGGATAGAGTGAAGACCAACACTGGCCACGGGTCAGTTGGAAAAGACGGGAAGGAACCCTCAAGGACTTAGGTGCCAGTAGGCGAGCAGGTACAGCTCATGGACAGTCAGGACAGGATGACCCTAGAATTTGGATCAGGACCGGGTTCACCAAAGGGTTCGACCAACACCCGCAGCTTTGGAGGCAACACCTGCGTTACTCCCTCTCTGCAAGGATTCTGCCTATAACCCCGATTGGGTTCTCGAACCACCCAGCAAAGTGCTTCGCCAGCACTTTCAATTCTTAAAACCCTGAAATGGGTTTCTCAAATCTCCCAGCAAAGTGCTTCGCAGCTCTCTGCTTTCAGTCACCTATTGAGTGCATTGGGTCAGTGACAGGTCAGCTGTTCGGACAAGTCGGACAATTTCTCCAGCTAAACCTACGCTAGTTATACTGTTTTCGGGTCAGTGTACCACCCCCCAATGTTGCAAGTGTAAAGATCCCCAATTTTGATTGGACAGAGGAGGAGGTTAAGTCAACACACCACCTAAATGTTATACTTTCTCAGACTTAATATTCAATTTCTGTAGCCGCCCCTTGAATTCCAGGTTCTCATGACATATTCTTTCGTATAACAATAAATGTTCTATTTACAAATACATTGTATTTTATTTAGAGTTCGTGAGGCTAGGTTCCCAGGAGCATCTTCTCAGCCAATTTGCTCCTTGGCAGCTATTCAAAGGTCATCTGCTCTGGAGACTCGCGGATCTCGCGCAGACGCAGTTTCATTCAAAATCGGGTACAGCATAATTCAACGAGCCAAGTTTCGAAGTGTACATGAAATGGAAAATAAACAGTTTTAAAACATAGCAAAAATGATTTCACTGTATACCATGAATTGCTATACTTCACCCATTACTTTATAACTATAGCATTATTGATTATGCAGCACGGACAGCTTTGCAAAAGCTGCCTTGCAAGCTTAGAGCATGTGAGAACACAGAGCAGCCATTTTAGCTTTATTGCACATGCACAATTATGTTCCCTCCAAGACATTGAATACGTCACGTCACATGGTTATGACCGATGTATGCACAGTCTAAATTCCCGCGTAGCAGTGGCCATTTTATTATGCAAGCGTATTAAGGTTAATACACACATAAGCAAGCGTCTCTCGGACACCCAAATGTCATACAAAGGGGTAGATTAGTAAGACAAAACAGGTTGATTATGTAGTTAAGGTTATTCGAGGTTCATAAATACAAGCAAATCGCTTAATGTGCGAATCCTTGCTCCATCAGTGGCATGCACAGTGTTACAAAGTATGCAAGAAAGCACACATACAAACAATGCCAACGCTTTTGATTGACAGATCACAAACCAAAATAAGTTATATAAGTGACTACAGTATGTTAAACGGTTGTATAAACATTAATGGCGCAACTCAATTGTTATACATAGTCAAAAAGTCTTTTATTTTCAAATCTTCATCAATGTTGACCCGTAGACATAGAAACATACACAGCCGACACGTGTTTTGTCTTGAAACGACTTTTTCAAGGCTAGGCAAGAACTGTCTAAACGTGTAGTAGTGCGACGCTTCCTGAATGATTAAACAAGCGTGTGTACGGAGGCCCAGGCTCCTGTGTTAACGGAAATCGGTTAGGTCTACATGTGAAAGTTTGCAGTCAGTAATGAAAAGCAGCAATTCTGAAAGATCGCAAAGATTCATGGCCTTTTGTGATGTGATAATCACGAGCAAAATACAGCAGTCTGCCGAAAAAATGCCAGGCGCCTGGGCAAAAATGCTCTTCTGTTAAGATGAGCGAACCATCGTAATTTCTGGCAAGCGGTAAGGACCTGTACGAGAGTCGTATCCTCAATGTTTCCCCGAAGCGTGGCGCTTTTCTCAGGATTGCTACTTTTCATTACTGACTGCGAACTTTTACATGTAGACCTAACCGACTTCCGTTAACACAGGAGCCTGGGCCTCCGTACACAAGCTTGTTTCATCATACATGAAGCGTCGCAATACTACAAGTTTAGACAGTTCTTTCCTAGCCTTGAAAAAGTTATTTCAAGACAAAACACGTGTCGGCTGTGTATGTTTCTATGTCTACAGGTCAACGTTGATGAAGATTTGAAAATAAAAGACTTTTTGACTATGTATAGCAATTGAATTGCGCCATTATTGTTTATACAACTGTTTGACTTACTGAAGTCACTTATATAACTTACTTTTGTTTGTGCTCTGTCAATCAAAAGCTTTGACATTTTCTAATATGCTTTTAGAGGCAGATAATATAGGCCTTCCAGGAGGAGTTTTTACATCTTTATGGACTTTTGCAATAAAATATACCACCGGCAAAACATGATGCTCATTCTTTAGGAATTTAAACTCATCAATGGTCAAAAGTCATGCACTTTTCCATGCAACGAGAAAAGTGTAAAGGAAATTCCATGAAGACCTGACAACCAGCATGGTGCTGCATTGATAGCAATCCCAGTCATTTAGTTGTATCACTGCCTCTTATATATAGAGATTGCATGGCCACAGCACCACGTTAGCTCCTTTATCTGCTTGTCGAATAATTATGTCCTCATTGGTCGGCAGTTTTTTCATTAGTTGATAATACACATTATCCTGATTTGTGTAGTGCTTGGTTACCTTGGTTTGTTTTGTGTAAAGCGTTTTAAGCTCTTGTGTTACCTTGTCTTTAAACAAGTCAATATTGTCTCTTCGCATTAAAGGGCAGAATTTGGACTTGGGTTTGAACAGGGTGTTCATTATCATCATACCAATTGGCTGCTCTCGAATTGTTCCATGATTAATGTCCTCAGAATCATACTGGAGACAAATAAGATCATTTAGCGATCCTGCATCACCTGCTGTCAATAACGATGGACTTGGTATGTGGCTTGTTGGTACTGTTCTTTGTTTTTGTCTTGATGTTCCTTGCAACAGGTGATACTTGCGTAATTTAAGATTATGTATAAACCTAAAAAGATCAATCTGTGTATGTGAGTAATTAAAGTCACTTTTTGGACTATACGACAAGCCAAGAGACAAAATCTTTGATTCATCATCTGTGAGTTTGATTGTGGATAGGTTGATCACTGTCAATGCAGAACGTCCACTTTCCTGTGTTGCTACTTGCGATTCCATTTTTTTGTACGTTTTCTGATATTTTGTCTTGCGCCATTGGCTGCATATATATATGGTTCTACAAGGTGATTCAAGTTGGCAGTGCGCACAACAGTGGGTGCAGGCGTGGGAGTCGAATCCAAGCTCCGGATTAAATTTTGATGGTAGAAAACACTGTACTCCAAAATCTGATATTTCAAGTTTTAATTGCACTCAAACGCTCAACCATCTCGTTTCAGCATCGCAGGGACTTTGTCACTTGACAAAGGGTGCTATTAAAACTTGAAATATCAGATTTCAGAGTGCAGCGTTTTCTTTCATAAAAAAAAATATGTATATATATATATATATATAAATATATATATATATATATATATATATATATATATATATTACCTACTGGCGGTCGCAGGTAGGTAGTTATAGTTAGGATTGTTTTCTATAGGAAATCCGCAACATTCTATTGAGAATAACTTTGGCGTCGGTTGAGGAATCTGCCTGTAATTTTCCTTAAATTTGCCTCGCTGTGCTCCGCTCCTTCCCTGAAGGTTTTGGGGGGATTCGTCAAGCGGGGGATGAGATAAAAGGGGGGTCCCAAAACGTGTTTTCCCCATGTTAATTTCCATAGGGCGGTTGGACTCACTTTTAGCCCGAACGGCTGAATGGATTTCCACAAAACTTGGCAAAATTGTAGGGACTGGTAGCCCGATGTGCCTTTGCTATGTCTCAAGGTATGTGCTCCAGTGGATTTTAAGTAATTTAGGTTAAAAAAATATATATATCTGGGCGGAGCCTAACCACTCATCTGATCTGATTGGCTGTCAGCACTTCATCCAAGAAGTGTTGGCAGCCATCTTGGGACCAATATACATGACAGCATCTTTCTCTTCCAACATAGCCTATACCAACAAATAAGAGGCGTAGCTATGGGAGCTAGTTTCTCCCCTAGCTACGCCTGCCTCCATATGGGGTGGTGGGAGGAACTGATTCTCCATCGAAACTTCAATAACACACTGAACGATCATGTAAAATGTTGGTGGAGATATATCGATGATCTGTTTATTATATGGCAAGGCACCAAATCAGAGGCAGAAACATTCATTGATAAGCTTAACCAGAATGACATTAACTTGAACTTTACTGCAGATATCAGCCCTACAAATGTAACATTCTTAGATGTAGAGGTGTTTATCGAAAATGGTAATCTAGAGACAAAAATACACAGAAAGCCAACAGCTGTAAACTCTATACTACATGCAACCAGCCATCACCCGAAACACCTTATAGACAGCATACCATACGGTGAAATGCTACGAATTAAACGCATATGTAGCACACCTGAAGAACTTTCCAAAGCACAAGAATCAAGCAAGAACAGATTCTTAGAACGAGGGTATTCTCTAAATTGCATTGAAAAAGCAATAATAAAAAGCAACGAGGTAGACAGAAGCGCCCTTTTAGAAACAGCCTTAGCAAAAACAAATACACGAGTATCTAACACAAAGAAACCACAAGATGACGACTTCAGAATGATTGTAAGCTACAATAAACAAAACAAAGAAATTGGTCGAATTATTCGAAAAAATTGGCCATTGGTTAAGAATGACCCGGTATTAGGTCCTCACCTACCAAGCAAACCAACAGTCACTCATAGAAGAGCACCGAATATGAGAGACAGATTAGTAGTGAACAATCCAATAGAAGTCGCCAAAAAGAACTGGTTTAACCAGAGACAAGGTTTCTACAAATGCCAAACGTGTAAAGCTTGCTTGAATGGGGTGAACAAAAAGAGTATTGCACTAGCATTTGGTAAAGGTGAACAACAGATTAAACATATGCTAACGTGCAAAACGGAATATGTGGTCTATATCCTCGAGTGTCCCTGCAATTTAAGATATGTGGGAAGCACAAAATTGCAGGGACATAAAAGAATATTGCAACATATACGTGCAATTAAAAACAAAGACCCAAGTTACCCAGTTGCCCGTCATTTTAATGAAAAACATCAGGGAGATGTTAAATCACTGAAATACTACCTCATTGACACAATACCCCCAAGTAAGAGAGGAGGGGATCGGGATGAAAAATTACGAAGATTGGAAACTAGCTATATACTAAAGCTAGATTCTAAACAACCGTATGGGCTTAATATAACTGAAGATTTGTACACATGCCTATAATAACAGTCAAGAGGAAGGTATTATAGAAACAGTGTAAACGGAGTATAGTGAATGTAACAGAACAACAACATATACCCTTAAACAACTCCCCTGATAAATACAAATGAGTCCAGTATATCACAAAAAAACATAGCCGCAACAGGAAACAATAAAAATAGTATAAAAAGGTTTTAAGGGCAATTAATTTTTACTAAACAATTCATGGATAAAAAATCGTGAATTGTATGTTGCCACACTTTTTCTAGGGTGTTTTCTTTTCTCTTTTTCTGTCATCAGGGTTTACACGACAACACGTTTCTTTTTCTTTTCTTTTGTATTACCGTCCTTATCGGAGGCTTCTGAATAGGACTTTTTAAACCACATCAAAATCTGTCCAGAAACACACAAGTGGCCCCAACAAATCAATTTCATGGACACTAAAGATATGTAATGTGAAAACTGATAGAGATATTATCTTGCACATGCGAATTTGCACAGAGCTAGAAGAGAAATGAGTCTTTTTAATCAAATGTATATATATTTATTTATTTATTACACTCTTTTAGAAATCTGCTCTAGGGTATTTATACCGTGATACAATGCACTTTATTGCGAAATTTGCACAGTGAGATAAATTGATTATGTACATATTACTATGTAAATGTGTCTTAAGGTATTTAAACCGATATGAAATGTATGCCTAAATGCAATATGGAGCCAAAAATGCTTTTATAGCGAAGGTACAGATTTGTTATTATAATTAGAGCACTGTCACTTTAAATTGCATCACCAACAAAAGAGAAAAAAACGTAAATGTTGGTATATAAGAAACCAGGTGACCATTTACTGTGTCATGTGATCAAGGTACGTCAGTACCGAAACGCGTAATGGCCGACTGAGTAGCAGCTAATAAACCAACGATTTTTCTACTAACCTGGGTCTGTGCTCCATGTGTCTCTTCGGGAGAAGAGAGCGCCTGCGTCTTGCTTGCGAAGTGGAGTGGCGGAAAAAAAAAAAATATATATATATATATATATATATATATAGAAAATGAGTTGCCCCAAAAGAGAACATCACACCAGCAGGGGTTACCGCACACAGCCACCGGTAGCAGAATCATGCATTCTTCAATCCAAGGTACGTATGTGACTGCCAAACGCGTTTCGAGCTGGTTGCGCTCTTGATCACTGGCTCTCTCCAAATTAAACACGAACAGCGGTTTTGGAGTGGAAAACACCTTTATTTAATTGTAGGTCCCGCCTACATGGGCGTCAGCAAAGCGAGGCATCCTGGTTAATGTAGTCTTGCCCATCACTGCTTAGACCAATTGGTTCCTTCAACAACCCGGTTGGGCACCGCAGTTCACATTGGAAAGTTCACAAAATGTTTACCCCAGTGGGCACGGGCTCTTGGAAGGCTGTCGATGATTCTGCCAATAAACATCCGGCGGTTAGGCCCCCTGCTCTCCTTTCAGCGCTCACTGTCGAATGCCAAGGACCCGCAAACTAGCGGTGGGACATCCTCGCGGCCGGGCTGGCCGTTGAATATAGAAAATGAGTTGCCCCAAAAGAGAACATCACACCAGCAGGGGTTACCGCACACAGCCACCGGTAGCAGAATCATGCATTCTTCAATCCAAGGTACGTATGTGACTGCCAAACGCGTTTCGAGCTGGTTGCGCTCTTGATCACTGGCTCTCTCCAAATTAAACACGAACAGCGGTTTTGGAGTGGAAAACACCTTTATTTAATTGTAGGTCCCGCCTACATGGGCGTCAGCAAAGCGAGGCATCCTGGTTAATGTAGTCTTGCCCATCACTGCTTAGACCAATTGGTTCCTTCAACAACCCGGTTGGGCACCGCAGTTCACATTGGAAAGTTCACAAAATGTTTACCCCAGTGGGCACGGGCTCTTGGAAGGCTGTCGATGATTCCGCCAATAAACATCCGGCGGTTAGGCCCCCTGCTCTCCTTTCAGCGCTCACTGTCGAATGCCAAGGACCCGCAAACTAGCGGTGGGACATCCTCGCGGCCGGGCTGGCCGTTGAATATAGAAAATGAGTTGCCCCAAAAGAGAACATCACACCAGCAGGGGTTACCGCACACAGCCACCGGTAGCAGAATCATGCATTCTTCAATCCAAGGTACGTATGTGACTGCCAAACGCGTTTCGAGCTGGTTGCGCTCTTGATCACTGGCTCTCTCCAAATTAAACACGAACAGCGGTTTTGGAGTGGAAAACACCTTTATTTAATTGTAGGTCCCGCCTACATGGGCGTCAGCAAAGCGAGGCATCCTGGTTAATGTAGTCTTGCCCATCACTGCTTAGACCAATTGGTTCCTTCAACAACCCGGTTGGGCACCGCAGTTCACATTGGAAAGTTCACAAAATGTTTACCCCAGTGGGCACGGGCTCTTGGAAGGCTGTCGATGATTCCGCCAATAAACATCCGGCGGTTAGGCCCCCTGCTCTCCTTTCAGCGCTCACTGTCGAATGCCAAGGACCCGCAAACTAGCGGTGGGACATCCTCGCGGCCGGGCTGGCCGTTGAATATAGAAAATGAGTTGCCCCAAAAGAGAACATCACACCAGCAGGGGTTACCGCACACAGCCACCGGTAGCAGAATCATGCATTCTTCAATCCAAGGTACGTATGTGACTGCCAAACGCGTTTCGAGCTGGTTGCGCTCTTGATCACTGGCTCTCTCCAAATTAAACACGAACAGCGGTTTTGGAGTGGAAAACACCTTTATTTAATTGTAGGTCCCGCCTACATGGGCGTCAGCAAAGCGAGGCATCCTGGTTAATGTAGTCTTGCCCATCACTGCTTAGACCAATTGGTTCCTTCAACAACCCGGTTGGGCACCGCAGTTCACATTGGAAAGTTCACAAAATGTTTACCCCAGTGGGCACGGGCTCTTGGAAGGCTGTCGATGATTCCGCCAATAAACATCCGGCGGTTAGGCCCCCTGCTCTCCTTTCAGCGCTCACTGTCGAATGCCAAGGACCCGCAAACTAGCGGTGGGACATCCTCGCGGCCGGGCTGGCCGTTGAATATAGAAAATGAGTTGCCCCAAAAGAGAACATCACACCAGCAGGGGTTACCGCACACAGCCACCGGTAGCAGAATCATGCATTCTTCAATCCAAGGTACGTATGTGACTGCCAAACGCGTTTCGAGCTGGTTGCGCTCTTGATCACTGGCTCTCTCCAAATTAAACACGAACAGCGGTTTTGGAGTGGAAAACACCTTTATTTAATTGTAGGTCCCGCCTACATGGGCGTCAGCAAAGCGAGGCATCCTGGTTAATGTAGTCTTGCCCATCACTGCTTAGACCAATTGGTTCCTTCAACAACCCGGTTGGGCACCGCAGTTCACATTGGAAAGTTCACAAAATGTTTACCCCAGTGGGCACGGGCTCTTGGAAGGCTGTCGATGATTCCGCCAATAAACATCCGGCGGTTAGGCCCCCTGCTCTCCTTTCAGCGCTCACTGTCGAATGCCAAGGACCCGCAAGCTAGCGGTGGGACATCCTCGCGGCCGGGCTGGCCGTTGAATATAGAAAATGAGTTGCCCCAAAAGAGAACATCACACCAGCAGGGGTTACCGCACACAGCCACCGGTAGCAGAATCATGCATTCTTCACTCCAAGGTACGTATGTGACTGCCAAACGCGTTTCGAGCTGGTTGCGCTCTTGATCACTGGCTCTCTCCAAATTAAACACGAACAGCGGTTTTGGAGTGGAAAACACCTTTATTTAATTGTAGGTCCCGCCTACATGGGCGTCAGCAAAGCGAGGCATCCTGGTTAATGTAGTCTTGCCCATCACTGCTTAGACCAATTGGTTCCTTCAACAACCCGGTTGGGCACCGCAGTTCACATTGGAAAGTTCACAAAATGTTTACCCCAGTGGGCACGGGCTCTTGGAAGGCTGTCGATGATTCCGCCAATAAACATCCGGCGGTTAGGCCCCCTGCTCTCCTTTCAGCGCTCACTGTCGAATGCCAAGGACCCGCAAACTAGCGGTGGGACATCCTCGCGGCCGGGCTGGCCGTTGAATATAGAAAATGAGTTGCCCCAAAAGAGAACATCACACCAGCAGGGGTTACCGCACACAGCCACCGGTAGCAGAATCATGCATTCTTCAATCCAAGGTACGTATGTGACTGCCAAACGCGTTTCGAGCTGGTTGCGCTCTTGATCACTGGCTCTCTCCAAATTAAACACGAACAGCGGTTTTGGAGTGGAAAACACCTTTATTTAATTGTAGGTCCCGACTACATGGGCATCAGCAAAGCGAGGCATCCTGGTTAATGTAGTCTTGCCCATCACTGCTTAGACCAATTGGTTCCTTCAACAACCCGGTTGGGCACCGCAGTTCACATTGGAAAGTTCACAAAATGTTTACCCCAGTGGGCACGGGCTCTTGGAAGGCTGTCGATGATTCCGCCAATAAACATCCGGCGGTTAGGCCCCCTGCTCTCCTTTCAGCGCTCACTGTCGAATGCCAAGGACCCGCAAACTAGCGGTGGGACATCCTCGCGGCCGGGCTGGCCGTTGAATATAGAAAATGAGTTGCCCCAAAAGAGAACATCACACCAGCAGGGGTTACCGCACACAGCCACCGGTAGCAGAATCATGCATTCTTCAATCCAAGGTACGTATGTGACTGCCAAACGCGTTTCGAGCTGGTTGCGCTCTTGATCACTGGCTCTCTCCAAATTAAACACGAACAGCGGTTTTGGAGTGGAAAACACCTTTATTTAATTGTAGGTCCCGCCTACATGGGCGTCAGCAAAGCGAGGCATCCTGGTTAATGTAGTCTTGCCCATCACTGCTTAGACCAATTGGTTCCTTCAACAACCCGGTTGGGCACCGCAGTTCACATTGGAAAGTTCACAAAATGTTTACCCCAGTGGGCACGGGCTCTTGGAAGGCTGTCGATGATTCCGCCAATAAACATCCGGCGGTTAGGCCCCCTGCTCTCCTTTCAGCGCTCACTGTCGAATGCCAAGGACCCGCAAACTAGCGGTGGGACATCCTCGCGGCCGGGCTGGCCGTTGAATATAGAAAATGAGTTGCCCCAAAAGAGAACATCACACCAGCAGGGGTTACCGCACACAGCCACCGGTAGCAGAATCATGCATTCTTCAATCCAAGGTACGTATGTGACTGCCAAACACGTTTCGAGCTGGTTGCGCTCTTGATCACTGGCTCTCTCCAAATTAAACACGAACAGCGGTTTTGGAGTGGAAAACACCTTTATTTAATTGTAGGTCCCGCCTACATGGGCGTCAGCAAAGCGAGGCATCCTGGTTAATGTAGTCTTGCCCATCACTGCTTAGACCAATTGGTTCCTTCAACAACCCGGTTGGGCACCGCAGTTCACATTGGAAAGTTCACAAAATGTTTACCCCAGTGGGCACGGGCTCTTGGAAGGCTGTCGATGATTCCGCCAATAAACATCCGGCGGTTAGGCCCCCTGCTCTCCTTTCAGCGCTCACTGTCGAATGCCAAGGACCCGCAAACTAGCGGTGGGACATCCTCGCGGCCGGGCTGGCCGTTGAATATAGAAAATGAGTTGCCCCAAAAGAGAACATCACACCAGCAGGGGTTACCGCACACAGCCACCGGTAGCAGAATCATGCATTCTTCAATCCAAGGTACGTATGTGACTGCCAAACGCGTTTCGAGCTGGTTGCGCTCTTGATCACTGGCTCTCTCCAAATTAAACACGAACAGCGGTTTTGGAGTGGAAAACACCTTTATTTAATTGTAGGTCCCGCCTACATGGGCGTCAGCAAAGCGAGGCATCCTGGTTAATGTAGTCTTGCCCATCACTGCTTAGACCAATTGGTTCCTTCAACAACCCGGTTGGGCACCGCAGTTCACATTGGAAAGTTCACAAAATGTTTACCCCAGTGGGCACGGGCTCTTGGAAGGCTGTCGATGATTCCGCCAATAAACATCCGGCGGTTAGGCCCCCTGCTCTCCTTTCAGCGCTCACTGTCGAATGCCAAGGACCCGCAAACTAGCGGTGGGACATCCTCGCGGCCGGGCTGGCCGTTGAATATAGAAAATGAGTTGCCCCAAAAGAGAACATCACACCAGCAGGGGTTACCGCACACAGCCACCGGTAGCAGAATCATGCATTCTTCAATCCAAGGTACGTATGTGACTGCCAAACGCGTTTCGAGCTGGTTGCGCTCTTGATCACTGGCTCTCTCCAAATTAAACAAGAACAGCGGTTTTGGAGTGGAAAACACCTTTATTTAATTGTAGGTCCCGCCTACATGGGCGTCAGCAAAGCGAGGCATCCTGGTTAATGTAGTCTTGCCCATCACTGCTTAGACCAATTGGTTCCTTCAACAACCCGGTTGGGCACCGCAGTTCACATTGGAAAGTTCACAAAATGTTTACCCCAGTGGGCACGGGCTCTTGGAAGGCTGTCGATGATTCCGCCAATAAACATCCGGCGGTTAGGCCCCCTGCTCTCCTTTCAGCGCTCACTGTCGAATGCCAAGGACCCGCAAACTAGCGGTGGGACATCCTCGCGGCCGGGCTGGCCGTTGAATATAGAAAATGAGTTGCCCCAAAAGAGAACATCACACCAGCAGGGGTTACCGCACACAGCCACCGGTAGCAGAATCATGCATTCTTCAATCCAAGGTACGTATGTGACTGCCAAACGCGTTTCGAGCTGGTTGCGCTCTTGATCACTGGCTCTCTCCAAATTAAACACGAACAGCGGTTTTGGAGTGGAAAACACCTTTATTTAATTGTAGGTCCCGCCTACATGGGCGTCAGCAAAGCGAGGCATCCTGGTTAATGTAGTCTTGCCCATCACTGCTTAGACCAATTGGTTCCTTCAACAACCCGGTTGGGCACCGCAGTTCACATTGGAAAGTTCACAAAATGTTTACCCCAGTGGGCACGGGCTCTTGGAAGGCTGTCGATGATTCCGCCAATAAACATCCGGCGGTTAGGCCCCCTGCTCTCCTTTCAGCGCTCACTGTCGAATGCCAAGGACCCGCAAGCTAGCGGTGGGACATCCTCGCGGCCGGGCTGGCCGTTGAATATAGAAAATGAGTTGCCCCAAAAGAGAACATCACACCAGCAGGGGTTACCGCACACAGCCACCGGTAGCAGAATCATGCATTCTTCAATCCAAGGTACGTATGTGACTGCCAAACGCGTTTCGAGCTGGTTGCGCTCTTGATCACTGGCTCTCTCCAAATTAAACACGAACAGCGGTTTTGGAGTGGAAAACACCTTTATTTAATTGTAGGTCCCGCCTACATGGGCGTCAGCAAAGCGAGGCATCCTGGTTAATGTAGTCTTGCCCATCACTGCTTAGACCAATTGGTTCCTTCAACAACCCGGTTGGGCACCGCAGTTCACATTGGAAAGTTCACAAAATGTTTACCCCAGTGGGCACGGGCTCTTGGAAGGCTGTCGATGATTCCGCCAATAAACATCCGGCGGTTAGGCCCCCTGCTCTCCTTTCAGCGCTCACTGTCGAATGCCAAGGACCCGCAAACTAGCGGTGGGACATCCTCGCGGCCGGGCTGGCCGTTGAATATAGAAAATGAGTTGCCCCAAAAGAGAACATCACACCAGCAGGGGTTACCGCACACAGCCACCGGTAGCAGAATCATGCATTCTTCAATCCAAGGTACGTATGTGACTGCCAAACGCGTTTCGAGCTGGTTGCGCTCTTGATCACTGGCTCTCTCCAAATTAAACACGAACAGCGGTTTTGGAGTGGAAAACACCTTTATTTAATTGTAGGTCCCGCCTACATGGGCGTCAGCAAAGCGAGGCATCCTGGTTAATGTAGTCTTGCCCATCACTGCTTAGACCAATTGGTTCCTTCAACAACCCGGTTGGGCACCGCAGTTCACATTGGAAAGTTCACAAAATGTTTACCCCAGTGGGCACGGGCTCTTGGAAGGCTGTCGATGATTCCGCCAATAAACATCCGGCGGTTAGGCCCCCTGCTCTCCTTTCAGCGCTCACTGTCGAATGCCAAGGACCCGCAAACTAGCGGTGGGACATCCTCGCGGCCGGGCTGGCCGTTGAATATAGAAAATGAGTTGCCCCAAAAGAGAACATCACACCAGCAGGGGTTACCGCACACAGCCACCGGTAGCAGAATCATGCATTCTTCAATCCAAGGTACGTATGTGACTGCCAAACGCGTTTCGAGCTGGTTGCGCTCTTGATCACTGGCTCTCTCCAAATTAAACACGAACAGCGGTTTTGGAGTGGAAAACACCTTTATTTAATTGTAGGTCCCGCCTACATGGGCGTCAGCAAAGCGAGGCATCCTGGTTAATGTAGTCTTGCCCATCACTGCTTAGACCAATTGGTTCCTTCAACAACCCGGTTGGGCACCGCAGTTCACATTGGAAAGTTCACAAAATGTTTACCCCAGTGGGCACGGGCTCTTGGAAGGCTGTCGATGATTCCGCCAATAAACATCCGGCGGTTAGGCCCCCTGCTCTCCTTTCAGCGCTCACTGTCGAATGCCAAGGACCCGCAAACTAGCGGTGGGACATCCTCGCGGCCGGGCTGGCCGTTGAATATAGAAAATGAGTTGCCCCAAAAGAGAACATCACACCAGCAGGGGTTACCGCACACAGCCACCGGTAGCAGAATCATGCATTCTTCAATCCAAGGTACGTATGTGACTGCCAAACGCGTTTCGAGCTGGTTGCGCTCTTGATCACTGGCTCTCTCCAAATTAAACACGAACAGCGGTTTTGGAGTGGAAAACACCTTTATTTAATTGTAGGTCCCGCCTACATGGGCGTCAGCAAAGCGAGGCATCCTGGTTAATGTAGTCTTGCCCATCACTGCTTAGACCAATTGGTTCCTTCAACAACCCGGTTGGGCACCGCAGTTCACATTGGAAAGTTCACAAAATGTTTACCCCAGTGGGCACGGGCTCTTGGAAGGCTGTCGATGATTCCGCCAATAAACATCCGGCGGTTAGGCCCCCTGCTCTCCTTTCAGCGCTCACTGTCGAATGCCAAGGACCCGCAAACTAGCGGTGGGACATCCTCGCGGCCGGGCTGGCCGTTGAATATAGAAAATGAGTTGCCCCAAAAGAGAACATCACACCAGCAGGGGTTACCGCACACAGCCACCGGTAGCAGAATCATGCATTCTTCAATCCAAGGTACGTATGTGACTGCCAAACGCGTTTCGAGCTGGTTGCGCTCTTGATCACTGGCTCTCTCCAAATTAAACAAGAACAGCGGTTTTGGAGTGGAAAACACCTTTATTTAATTGTAGGTCCCGCCTACATGGGCGTCAGCAAAGCGAGGCATCCTGGTTAATGTAGTCTTGCCCATCACTGCTTAGACCAATTGGTTCCTTCAACAACCCGGTTGGGCACCGCAGTTCACATTGGAAAGTTCACAAAATGTTTACCCCAGTGGGCACGGGCTCTTGGAAGGCTGTCGATGATTCCGCCAATAAACATCCGGCGGTTAGGCCCCCTGCTCTCCTTTCAGCGCTCACTGTCGAATGCCAAGGACCCGCAAACTAGCGGTGGGACATCCTCGCGGCCGGGCTGGCCGTTGAATATAGAAAATGAGTTGCCCCAAAAGAGAACATCACACCAGCAGGGGTTACCGCACACAGCCACCGGTAGCAGAATCATGCATTCTTCAATCCAAGGTACGTATGTGACTGCCAAACGCGTTTCGAGCTGGTTGCGCTCTTGATCACTGGCTCTCTCCAAATTAAACACGAACAGCGGTTTTGGAGTGGAAAACACCTTTATTTAATTGTAGGTCCCGCCTACATGGGCGTCAGCAAAGCGAGGCATCCTGGTTAATGTAGTCTTGCCCATCACTGCTTAGACCAATTGGTTCCTTCAACAACCCGGTTGGGCACCGCAGTTCACATTGGAAAGTTCACAAAATGTTTACCCCAGTGGGCACGGGCTCTTGGAAGGCTGTCGATGATTCCGCCAATAAACATCCGGCGGTTAGGCCCCCTGCTCTCCTTTCAGCGCTCACTGTCGAATGCCAAGGACCCGCAAGCTAGCGGTGGGACATCCTCGCGGCCGGGCTGGCCGTTGAATATAGAAAATGAGTTGCCCCAAAAGAGAACATCACACCAGCAGGGGTTACCGCACACAGCCACCGGTAGCAGAATCATGCATTCTTCAATCCAAGGTACGTATGTGACTGCCAAACGCGTTTCGAGCTGGTTGCGCTCTTGATCACTGGCTCTCTCCAAATTAAACACGAACAGCGGTTTTGGAGTGGAAAACACCTTTATTTAATTGTAGGTCCCGCCTACATGGGCGTCAGCAAAGCGAGGCATCCTGGTTAATGTAGTCTTGCCCATCACTGCTTAGACCAATTGGTTCCTTCAACAACCCGGTTGGGCACCGCAGTTCACATTGGAAAGTTCACAAAATGTTTACCCCAGTGGGCACGGGCTCTTGGAAGGCTGTCGATGATTCCGCCAATAAACATCCGGCGGTTAGGCCCCCTGCTCTCCTTTCAGCGCTCACTGTCGAATGCCAAGGACCCGCAAACTAGCGGTGGGACATCCTCGCGGCCGGGCTGGCCGTTGAATATAGAAAATGAGTTGCCCCAAAAGAGAACATCACACCAGCAGGGGTTACCGCACACAGCCACCGGTAGCAGAATCATGCATTCTTCAATCCAAGGTACGTATGTGACTGCCAAACGCGTTTCGAGCTGGTTGCGCTCTTGATCACTGGCTCTCTCCAAATTAAACACGAACAGCGGTTTTGGAGTGGAAAACACCTTTATTTAATTGTAGGTCCCGCCTACATGGGCGTCAGCAAAGCGAGGCATCCTGGTTAATGTAGTCTTGCCCATCACTGCTTAGACCAATTGGTTCCTTCAACAACCCGGTTGGGCACCGCAGTTCACATTGGAAAGTTCACAAAATGTTTACCCCAGTGGGCACGGGCTCTTGGAAGGCTGTCGATGATTCCGCCAATAAACATCCGGCGGTTAGGCCCCCTGCTCTCCTTTCAGCGCTCACTGTCGAATGCCAAGGACCCGCAAACTAGCGGTGGGACATCCTCGCGGCCGGGCTGGCCGTTGAATATAGAAAATGAGTTGCCCCAAAAGAGAACATCACACCAGCAGGGGTTACCGCACACAGCCACCGGTAGCAGAATCATGCATTCTTCAATCCAAGGTACGTATGTGACTGCCAAACGCGTTTCGAGCTGGTTGCGCTCTTGATCACTGGCTCTCTCCAAATTAAACACGAACAGCGGTTTTGGAGTGGAAAACACCTTTATTTAATTGTAGGTCCCGCCTACATGGGCGTCAGCAAAGCGAGGCATCCTGGTTAATGTAGTCTTGCCCATCACTGCTTAGACCAATTGGTTCCTTCAACAACCCGGTTGGGCACCGCAGTTCACATTGGAAAGTTCACAAAATGTTTACCCCAGTGGGCACGGGCTCTTCCAAGAGTTCGTGTTTAATTTGGAGAGAGCCAGTGATCAAGAGCGCAACCAGCTCGAAACGCGTTTGGCAGTCACATACGTACCTTGGATTGAAGAATGCATGATTCTGCTACCGGTGGCTGTGTGCGGTAACCCCTGCTGGTGTGATGTTCTCTTTTGGGGCAACTCATTTTCTATATATATATATATATATATATATATATATATATATATATATATATATATATATATATATATATATATATATATATATATTACCTACTGGCGGTCGCAGGTAGGTAGTTATAGTTAGGATTGTTTTCTATAGGAAATCCGCAACATTCTATTGAGAATAACTTTGGCGTCGGTTGAGGAATCTGCCTGTAATTTTCCTTAAATTTGCCTCGCTGTGCTCCGCTCCTTCCCTGAAGGTTTTGGGGGGATTCCTCAAGCGGGGGATGAGATAAAAGGGGGGTCCCAAAACGTGTTTTCCCCATGTTAATTTCCATAGGGCGGTTGGACTCACTTTTAGCCCGAACGGCTGAATGGATTTCCACAAAACTTGGCAAAATTGTAGGGACTGGTAGCCCGATGTGCCTTTGCTATGTCTCAAGGTATGTGCTCCAGTGGATTTTAAGTAATTTAGGTTAAAAAAATATATATATCTGGGCGGAGCCTAACCACCCATCTGATCTGATTGGCTGTCAGCACTTCATCCAAGAAGTGTTGGCAGCCATCTTGGGACCAATATACATGACAGCACCTCATTAAAAAGCATTGTAGTTAATAGAGGGTTTTAGGACTTTAGTTACATTATAAATCATTTGTTGATGGTACCATACTCATTTAGGAATTGTGGTGTGTTCTAAGGTGATTTTACCATGTGAAAAAGCCTTCTGCTGTGATATCATGAATCATGTTTGAAAGAAAACTAATATCTCATAATTTTCCCACAGTGGTTTGGAAGGGGATCTATAAGCTAAACTGAAAGCCTATTTTCTGTAAATTCACATTATCTTTCTCAGTCTTGTGAGAATGAAGTCTGACTTTCTCAGTAAAACATGTACATCCAACAAGGACAGAGACTGTCAGTTGATTCCTTTGTGTTCTACTGCAGCCTCCTAGAGTGTTCTAAAGAACAACTAGAGCACTAACAGTCCTACTTATTACAAAGGTATGGCACACCTGAAGCCATCTTGATTGGAATAAAGTGGTAACTCTTAAAACATTTAATTTAAAAAGGAACAAAATGAGGGGGTATATTTTGCCATAGAAAGTATGATTAGTGCTGCAGAAAGAAAAATTAGGGCACATTTTGAGTGACTTCGCAAATCCTCTTCAATTTCATTAAAAAATTCTGACATACAGTCTCCCAAGATGGCCACCAGAGACAAAAGAGCCCAAATGTAGCCCAAATATCACCCATATGTAGCCCAAGTATAGCCCAATGACAGAATGTCCCAGAGTGTTCTAAAGAACAACTAGAGCGCTAAAAGTCTTACTTATGACAAAAGTATGGCACACCAGAAGCCATCTTGATTGGAATGAAGTGGTATATCTGAAAACATTTAATTTAAAAAGGAACACAATGAGGGGGTTCATTTTGCCATAGAAAGTATGATTAGTGCTTCAGAAAGAAAAATTAGGGATCATTTTGAGTGACTTCTCAAATCCTCTTCTATTTCATTAAAACAATTCTGACATGCAGACTGAAACATGCACTTTGAATACCAGCAGCAGACTTCCCTGGTGAGCAGTAGCTTTACTACAGTGATCTAATGAGCAACTAGAGTGCTAACATTCAGAATTTATGGCAAATGTGTGACACATCTGAATGCCTTCTTGATGGAACCAAAGTAAACAAGCAATGAAAATGCAATAGATCTCACCCTTGTTTAAGTTAAAGCCATTCTGTTTGTAATGAGGTGGCTTTTTTGCTTTGCTTTTAGTAGTGTTTTTTAAACTTTCATGTAAATAACATGCATCTGTATGCATATATGTATATGTATGCATGCATTTATATTTGTATTTATATAGATATACAGATTATATATGTTTATACATGTATGTATGTATATATATATATATATATATATACATATATATATACATACACATACATATATATAAATGCATATGCATATATATGCATATATATATGTGTATATGTGTGTGTGTAGAGAGAGGTAGAGAGGTAGAGGTGTAGAGGTAGAGAGGTAGAGGTAGAGAGGTAGCGGTAGAGAGGTAGAGACTAGTAGAGAGAGAAATAGAGAGAGGTAGAGAGTGAGTAATAGAGAGTAGAGAGTGAGTAGTAGAGAGTGAGTAGTAGAGTAGTAGAGTGAATAGTAGAGTGAGTAGTAGAGAGTAGTAGAGAGTGAGTGGTAGAGAGTGAGTAGTAGAGAGTAGTAGAGAGTAAGTAGTAGAGTGAGTAGTAGAGAGCAGTAGAGAGTGAGTAGTAGAGAGTAGTAAAGAGGGAGTAGTAGAGAGTAGTAGAGGGTGAGTAGTAGAGAGTGAGTAGTAGAGAGTAGTAGAGAGTGAGTTGCAGAGAGAGAGAATAGTAGGGAGTAGTAGAGAGTGAGTAGTAGAATGAGTAGTAGAGAGTAGTAGACAGAGAGTAGTAGAGAGTGAGTAGTAGAGTGGTAGAGAGTGAGTAGTAGAGTGAGTAGTAGAGAGTGAGTAGTAGAGAGAGAGTAGTAGAGAGTGAGTAGTAGAGAGTAGTAGAGAGTGAGAAGTAGAGAGTGAGTAGTAAAGAGTAGTAGAGAGTGAGTAGTAAAGAGTGAGTAGTAGAGAGAGAGTAGTAGAAAGTGAGTAGTAGAGAGTAGTAGATAGTGAGTAGTAGGGAGTGAGTAGTAGAGAGAGAGTAGTAGAGAGTAGTAGAGTAGTAGAGAATGAGTAGTAGAGAGTAGTGGAGATTATTCCAAAGTTTGGCACAGCACCACTTGCACAATAAGTCCAATCAAATCATATCACTTAGAGTCCTTATTGAAGCTGAATCTTGGTGTATATTCAAATGCTTTTATTTTCCTTAAGTTTATGTACCACAGCCAGCCAAAACGTTTCGTTCTGTACAACAGAACTTCTTCGGGCGTTATTATTTCCTTCAAGTTATGTCGGTATCCTGTTGTCATATAACTAGATATTTCTTCCAAATGTTAGACGAGACGTAAGTACATTCTTATTCAAAGTGACTAGGTATCAATTTTACCCACACAATTCGGGCAGACTTGAGTAATTTATAGCATCCTCAAAGTCAGTCTTTCAAAAATTCCAAAGTATAGGAAATGATAATCCAAATGCAAATGTTTCTCAAGAAAAGTCATTTTCAATCGTTCGGAATATCGGTGTTTGGGCAGATATGACCCAGGGACCCCCAGTATGCAAGGGGAATTAGTCCCCCCTCTGCAAACGCGCCAGGTGTAAAAAGGGGCATACACCTCTGTGCAATGCCGCCCCCTGGCACATACTGGAGGCTCCTGGTGGGCAAGTTGGCCCCCAGGGACCCCCAGTATGCAAGGGGAATTAGTTCCCCCTCTGCAAACGCGGCAGGGGGCTGCGTTGCAGAGAGTTGTAACAAGGGGCATAGCCTCATTACACCTCTGCAATGCAGCCCCCTGGCACATTCTGGAGGTTCCAGGTGGGCTAGTTGGCCCCCAGGGCCCCCCAGTGTGCAAGGGGAATTAGTTCCCCCTCTTCAAACATGCACGGGGGCTGCGTTGCTGAGAGATGTAAAAAGGGGCGTGGCTTCATTACACCTCTCTGCAATGCAGTCCCCTGGCGCATACTGGAGATTCCTGGTGGGCTTTCAGATCTTATATAGTTAGGAATTATCATTAAAAAAACTTTGAAATTTACTGAAAAAAACATAGGTTTCTGGCCTTATATAGTTAGGAATTATCATTTAAAAAACCTATGAAATTCACTGAAAAAACCATAGGTTTCACACCAATTATAGTTAGGAATTAGCATTTAAAAAACCTATTAAATTCACTGAAAAAACCATAGTTTTGACACCAGTTATAGTTAGCTTGAAATTTTACTGACATAAAACCATTGAAATTCCCACGTTATAGTTAGTTGGACTCACTATAACTTGCGAGCCTGCAATGCACTGCTGAAGACGTCACATATTACATCACTTATGACATGGTCAGTGACATCACTCATGACATCACTGATGACACCATCCAGTGAATGTGTGTCTTTCTGAAAAATAAATCTGTTTTATATATATATTTGAGCTATAGTTTCTTAGCATAAGTATAACTATAGCTGCTGCATCTCTATGGTTTTGTGTCTGTAAAATGTGAACTAAATATAACGTCTCTGAAACCTTCGGTTTTTTCAGTGAATATATATTCACATATATATATATATATATATATATATATATATATATATATATATATATATATATATATATATATATATATATTCACTTTAAAAAGCATAGGTTTCAGGCCTTATATAGTTAGGAATTAGCATTTAAAAAAACATTGAAATTGCTCCTATATAGTTAGCTGTACTAACTATATTTCGCGCACCCGCAATCCACTGCTGATGATGTCACATATTACATCATTCATGACATGGTCAGTGACATCACTGATGACATCACTGATGAAATCTCAAATGACATCACTGATGAGATCACTGATGACATCTCATTTGACATCACTGATGACATCACTGATGACATCATCCAGTGACTGTGTGCTTCTGTAAAGTTTAAATATGCTTTACATATTGAAGAATGAGTGGATGTATAATTGTCTGGATGAAGGATTTAGTAGGTGCTTGACTGACTGTATGAGTGAGTGATTAAATGTGTCTTTCTAAATATATGGGTTAGTGACTAAACTGTCTGAATGTGTGCATAAGTATGTCTGTTGTTGTGTAAGCTGCTGCATGTGTTGATCAGTAGCTATATGAGTGGCTATATGGGTTTTTGATTGGTTGCCAAAGTATTTGAATGGGAGACTGAGTGTGTGTGTGGGTGGCTGGGAGGTGTGTGACTCTGTGCATAGATGTGTGAGCAGTTGATTCACTAGGTGTATGAGTTCAAGAGTGCATGTGGAAACAGCTATATGGGCGGTTGACTGTGTGCATGTGTGTGTTGGTGAGTGAATGGATATCTCAGTGCTACATGTCCAAGTAAGTACATATGTAAAACACAGTGCATGTGAGAGTTGGCATGTATAAATGACTATACATGAGAGTCAGTGAATGTGCGAGTGGCTGTATGGATCATTGTGTACTTGCATCGGTGATTGTATAAGAGAGTAAGTATGTGTTAGTATGTGTTTGAATAAGTAAGGTGTTGTGTGTATAACTTTATAGTTGAGGAAATGGAAGTGTGATTGATTCTTTGCATGACTGACTAGGTGTGTGAGTAACTCCATGGATGAGTGGCAGTGTGTGAGTGTCTGTATAGGTGTATGAGTGCATATGATAGTATTGTATTGATGATGAGTGACTGTATGTATGAGTGATTCAATGGGTGAATGAGTGAATGTGTGTGTAGACCTAGGAATCAGTGAGTGCATATGTAGTAACTGGTATTGGTGTGTCAATGGTTTCAAGAATGGTAGTCTTTATTTAACACTGGGTGTATCAAAAGTTATATTAGAGTGTGAGGAGGTACATCGTATTATCACATGAATGATATCATCAGTGATGTGATCAGTGATGTCAAATGAGATGTCATCAGTGATGTCATTTGAGATGTCATCAGTGATGTCATCAGTGATGTCACTGACCATGTCATGAATGATGTAATATGTGACATCATCAGCAGTGGATTGCGGGTGCGCGATATATAGTTAGTGCAACTAACTATATATGCGAATTTCAATGGTTTTGTGCGAGTAAAATAAGGTTTTGTAAATGCTAATCCCTAACTATATATGGTCTATAACCTATGGTTTTTTCAGTGAATTTTCAAGGTTTTGTAAATGCTAATTCCTAACTATATATGGTCTATAACCTATGGTTTTTTCAGTGAATTTCAATGTTTTTTTAATAGCAAATATCAAAAGATGTAAAATGTATTCTTTTTTTTTTCTTCACTAAAGTACACTCCCCGGTTAGCTTACCGGTGCGCGTACCGAGCACTCCCCCCGTGAAATTGTTTTATTTATTTTTCTTAATTTTTGCATGTATCAGCATCCTAATCCCCCCTCCGAAAACCTAGAGGGTCACAAAGTGTCTACCGTGCCCCCTTCTACCCATTCCGTACATTGTGTGTCCTCCATCTTATGTCTTAATTCTACCAATACACAAAATGGAGGACTCCCCTAACGCTGCCGGTTAGTGTACCGGGGAGCGCACCGGTAAGCGCTCGATAAAAAAAGGTGGGAAAGTAATTTACAGAAAAACCACTACAGACACTTTAATCAAATATAGAATAGCCCCTACTACATAGCAGTCCCTACCATCTCCCCAAATTTGATGGAATTTTATTGTGAAAATTATGCTGTAAGCCTGATTAAATATCCTGAGGTAAATTACCTAACCAAAACACTTATGAAGTGTTAGAATTGACAACCAATCAAAATGCTACTTTCAATATCTTCTATTATTTCATGACATTTGATTGGTTATGTACCTGAATATATATAAAGAAAGAGGGAGAAACACAGCCATTTTGACTACTACTTCTTGAAGTACATATCAAGTACATTTCAACTCATAACTTGAAGTTCTATTTGAAAGGTAAGATGTTATTTTAAAAACTGAAGTATGTTCTGTACTGTAAGCTAATTAGGAAAACATTTTCTGATAGTTAAATACTATCCCTCTGTAATACTTATAGAATAAAATAGACTTCTCTGTTTTAGTTATGGATGAAGTTAGACTTGTCTTGTATAATTAAGAATTGACTTAGAGTTTATTTCATAAAGTTTTTCATATTTCTACTTCCAGTTTGATACCATACACTGCCCAACGAAAAAATCACTGTTTAAAAAACCAAACTACCTGTCTGTACTTAAACCCAACAGTGCCCTATCTGTACTGATATATTTTTTTAAAATTCATTTTACAGCATACAAAATGGAAGGAGAGCAGAAAAATAACATGGAAATTGCAGAATGCAACCAAGACAAAGAAAATGATTCAGAATTCTTTGATCAATCAATGGACATAGAACTTCTGCAATGTGTTGAAGCTGTGGATTTGTTAATTGAAAATGAGTCAAAATCCGACCAAGAATTATTAGAAGTTCTATTTAATTTTGAAAATAAATCAGAATAATACATTTATATATAATAATTCAAAAATTGTTTGAGACATTATTCATTTTTATATGTATTTTTTAAACTAGTAGCAAATTGATTTTAATGTAAAATCAGACTTTAAATATACTGTGCAACTTTAAGTTTGCTCATAGTTACTTCCTTTCTTCCACTATATCATCTCCAATGTGAGAGAGTCATTTTTCTCTTGCTTCCGTACATTCTGCGAGGTCTACCTCGTATCGACTGTTCAAAATCAAACCCTTGGTATCTGGGATCAGGTCTAATCTCTGGATAAGTTGGATACCACATATACTTTCTACAAGTTTTCCTTGTTTACAAAATCACTTCCAATACTAGCGCGTCTTATTTTTCTCGACAACCAATCAACTCTGTGGTTACAAATAATCTCAACGAATGGGTGCACGGCCTTTTTGTGAGATGAGTTTCCACGCTCCTGCACTCAACCCTCCTTTACAATACTATCTCAGCTACACGCCCGCTATCTCGACCAATACCAGCGTGGCACTGAGTGACATCAGCGCAGCTCCGCAACTGACTCCCTCCTTCACAAGGTAACTGAAACTCAATTTCTTTCTTTAAAGTGCAAGTGCTTTGTTTAATTTACAACGTAAAACATTCGCCACTGTACTCAAGTGTCTAGAAAGGAAAGATTTGTTTCAATGCAAGCAAACTTTTTCTGTCTACTTTTCATATACTACGGATAGATCCCTTCTGCCTATCCTTCACACAAGCATTAGAGAACCTGCTACTCCCTCGACTCATCCACTCTGAGATATATACTAAGTCTTAAGTTTCACCAGCGAACCCTTTTGCTATCAATCAAGCTCCGACAAACCTACTACTCCTTCTGTGTGACCCTTACTAGATTATATCACAATAGAAGTTTTGCTAGCAAACTCGTTGCTATCATTTATTCAATAATTCATACAGAAAACCCTAATTAATGCTTCCAGTTCTGCCCAGTCATGCACTAATTTTCCTTGAGCCACTGAACTCACTGCAATGTGGCTTCTATTACCACGCGCTATTCTTCCCCCGGGGATTCCAGACAAACATATAACAGGTACGCACAATTTTAGTTAGTTACATATACTTCAATATAGCAGCATCAAAATAAACATTTCAATAATAACAAATTTTAATCCTAATACATTTGATCGATAAATACAATATACGTTTTTGAACCTATTAACTAACTACCTAACTTTAACTAATCCCTAACCATCCTCTGCTACCAGAAAAAAAAAATGATAGAGCGCGCAGGTCACCCAGCTAGGATATTTTTACTAATACTCGCCTGGGCCCATAATTTTCATACACCTTAACATTCACTTGGATAACTCACGCTCTAACTATCAGTATAACTTGAGATTCTACACTTCTGATTCCTCAATCAATCAATCAAGACATTTGTAGAGCGCACTACTTACCCGGAGGGTCTCAAGGCGTTTGGGGGGGGGGGTGCTGCTACTGCTCGAACAGCCAGGTCTGGAGCTTCTTCCTGAAGGAGAGGTGGTCTTGGGTCAGGCACAGGTCGGGAGGGAGGGAGCTCCAGGTCTTGGCGGCCAGGTAGGAGAAGGACCTTCCTCCTGTTGTCGTTCTTCTGATGCGGGGAACGGCGGCGAGGGCATGACTGGCTGATCGGAGATGGTGCTTGGGAGCGTAGAAGTTGATGCGGTTGTTGAGGTAGCTCGGGCCTTTATCGTGTAGGGCTTTGTGTGCGTGGGTGAGGAGACGGAAGGTGATTCTTTTGTTGACGGGGAGCCAATGCAGGTTTCTCAGATGTCCGGAGATGTGGCTGTGTCGTGGGATGTCGAGGATGAGTCTGGCTGAGGTGTTCTGGACCCGCTGGAGTCTCTTCTGGAGCTTGGCGGTGGTTCCGGCGTAGAGGGCGTTGCCGTAGTCCAGTCGGCTGGTGACGAGGGCCTGGGTGACCGTCTTCCTGGTCTCGGTGGGGATCCACCGGAAGATCTTCCGTAGCATGCGCAGGATGTTGAAGCACGACGAGGAGACGGCGTTGACTTGTCTGGTCATGGAGAGGGAGGAGTCCAGGATGAAGCCCAGGTTGCGTGCGTGGTCTGTCGGTTTGGGTGCGGTGCCCAGGGCGGGGGGCCACCAGGAGTCATCCCAGGCGGAGGGCGAGGAGCCCAGGATGAGGACTTCCGTCTTGTCTGAGTTCAGTTTCAGGCGGCTGGTCGTCATCCACTCGGCTACGTTTTTCATCCCTTCGTGAAGGTCGGCTCTGGCGGCGGCGGGGTTATTGGTCAGGGAGAGGATCAGCTGGGTGTCGTCAGCGTAGGAGATGATGTTGAGGTTGTGTTGGCGTGCAATATATATCTATAACCTAGCAATGTAGATACTAGGGGGCAGATTTATGTTAACTGCCGCATCCCCAGGGATGTGTCAGTTAACGTGCGCCACAGTGCGCCACAGTGCGCCACAGTGCGCCACAACTACGCCACCCATGGTGCACCGCATTTACAATGCGGCGGCCCATGGTGCACAAACGGTACAGATGCGTGACACATCTGTGCCGGAAAGGTGGCGCACTGCTGGAGTTGCGTCGCAAGCACGACTCAGCTCCAGCAAGGCTTGGGGGTGCCCCATCTTCACAATGCTGCATCAAGACCTACGCCTGCTTCAAGCAGACGTAGGGTTTTGACGTAGCATTGGCCTGAAAGTGACTGAGTGAAATCTCATAGATTTAACTCAGCCACTTTCAGGAGGCGTTCCTGCGCAGGAACGCCCCCCCCCTGCGCAGGAACACCTCCTTATGGCGCAGGGCTTTACAACGTGACGCATCCCCAAGATGTGTCACGTTGTAAATAGGGCTCATTGTTTGTGCCGCCGATGCAATTGCGGTGCAAAGAGGCGCAAGGGCCTCATAAATCTGCCCCTAGGAACTTAAACACCGAAGATCA
>NW_028248864.1:0-12794 GCF_964263255.1 Lissotriton vulgaris | reverse complement strand
GAGCATGCTTTTTTTGCTTTAAAGTAACTAAAGTAGAACCGAGTCAGAAGAAAACAGTTTAAAAAAAAACAAGCGCTGGAGGCAAGATGGCGGCGGTATGCTAGACCGCTGTGAGGCACCTCCCTGGCCAGTGCCTGGTCCGTAACGAAATGTGAAGGTGTTTGTACTCTCAAGAGTGATTAATGGATGCAAAATGCAGAAAAGACTCACCCATCTTTTCTTTTGGCTGTTTTTCTCGATGGTATCGATGATATGACTGGGAATCGAGTGGAGAACTGGCCCATAAAGGACACACTGGACGCGACTGCTTTGCAGTTACGCTTTTCGTTTTGCACCTCGCTGATTGGAATTGTGGTGTTGAGGCTGATCGCTCGCATACAATCCAGCAAGGCACACATTCAAAAAAAGCAAAGTAGCTTCCAAGGCTCAGTCCAAGCTACTCTCCGTCTTTGTGCGACTCCGCCTCCTCAAAGCAACTCCGACGGAATGGCCCCGAAGAACTCTGCGACGGTAGCCGCCGCTGCATCAAAGACCAGAGCGACGAAGCAAGCTCTCCGTGATAAAGAGCTAATGACAAAACGAGGTGGCGCTTTGGGACTTGAGGGGGTCGGTGATCTCACTGACTCCGATATTACTTTAACTCTCATTAAACCTGCCAAAGGATCAAAGCAGCTGCCTACAACACCCGTTTCTGGTCCCTCTGTTATCGAGCTGCTCCGGAAAACTCCTGCCCCGGCTCTTTCAGTTCAGGTGCCGGCAATTACTCCGCAACAGCCGGCAGCACCGAATGCTCTCCCTGGCTCAACATTGACACCAAGTGGGCAACTTAGGGATGGAAAGGCTGGAAAAGAGGGAAATGCTGACATATTCACGATCACCCCGGCGGCGGCAGAGACTACTTTTGTGACGCTCCAGGAATCTACGGCGGGAATAGCAGACTCTAACGCTGGTGCAAGGTATGGAAGGTCACCCTTCTTGCAGTACTCTGCCCCCTTCTATTGTTCTGGCAGCCCGATAGTCCCGACAGCCCTGACAGCTCTACCATTAACATTACCTGATCCCAACTCGATAGTCCTTAATAACTCTGAGACTTTGGGTGTGCAGGGCGGACAGGTACCACAGGCTGGGCAGACTCAGGCTGCACCTAGTATTCCAACTAACGATACGGTGGTGTTAGAGGCTATAGACACTTCAAAGAATTTGGAGAATATGTTGGAGCCTTCAGGTGACGAAGAGAAAGCTGGCAGAGATGAGGTAGCTCTTGACCCGACTGACACCAATAAGGACCCCTCTGACTTCTACTCAATTTCCGAAGGGGCCGAAGATGCAAGATGGTCGGATGGCTCTGAGCTAGACATTGAAAGTAATACTGAGTCTGGAACGGAAAGCGATCATGAGGCGAGACCTGGCAAATACAGGGAAAATAAGAGAACAACCCTGAGGAAGAAAAGGGCCCATCGGGGTGCCCTAGGGTTAGCATGGGACTACTCTCCCTCTACGGTGCTTGGCCCTCAAGAACATGCTTCAAGCTTACACTCTACACGACGGGGGTCTGCATATCAGCAAGATGCTACACTCTCCACTATAATGGATACAGTCCTTCAGGCTATTGCCTCCCATCGTGAGGAAACAGCAAGGGATGGGCGTAGGGCGCAATTAGCTCTTCACAAGGTACAGGGCGTAGTACGTAAACTGACAAAATCTGTTTGTACCTTTAACACTCGAATGACAGAGATGGAAGATCGCATAGTCACCAATGAGGCTGAGGCTACAGCCACTCAGGAGCAGGTTGAATCACATGAAGCGGAATTAAATGACGTCAGGTAGAAGCTCGAGAACATGGAAAATCGTCTTCGCCGCAATAACCTGCGTGTCCTTGGAATACCTGAAAACATCGAAGGTGCTGACATGCGAGCCTTCATCATTCAGCTCTTTAAAGACACACTCCCTGAGCTTTCTTCCTGGAATTGGGAGTTAAAAGTGCAGCGCGCTCATAGAACACCATTTACCTTGAAATCCACCCCGAAACAGGGAGGCTATCCACGTGCAGTTTTGGTATTTTTCGGGAACTTTCTTCTCCGACAAGCCATTTCAGACAAAGTCAGGCCTGAAGCTAGACGTACCAGAGATTCCATCTCCTATTTTGTTAGACCAGACTTCTGCCACACCACTGTGGAAAGGAGGTGGCGCCTACGACAACTTATTAAACCCTTCATGGAGAAGAAAGCACAAGTGTATCTAAATAACCCAGCTAAATTGAAAGTACTGTACAATGGACAGATTAAATTTTTTACCTCTGAGATAAAGGCGAAGGAATTTTTAGATAGTCTGACTTAATGTAGGCAAGCCCAGTGTATAAATGATCCTCTGGTTGGGAAGCTGAGGATGGGTTGAGGGTTGAGGGGATTGGAGTAACATAAATGGACGAGAGAGTGGAGAGTGGAGAGTGAAGAGTGGAGAGTAGAGAGAGCATTTCTATATATGGTAGATTTATATTAAGATACTTGGCTAGGCATTTAATTATTCTATCCCTAAAGGGCCAGTGGCCCTTATATTTAGCCATCGCCCTATACCTAGTCATGAATTGCATTATATGATATATACTCTCTCTCAGGATTTTTCCGGCTTTTCCCCATTTTTTCTTCTCTCTATCTTCTCTCTATCTCTCTCTCTCCTGTCTTCCTTCCATTCTTTATTCTTCTAATACTTTTCTTCTACATTTCTTTGGAAAGATTGTTTTTGTATTAGTTGCACTTTTTTCACACTTCGTGAGTACGATACCACAGTTGATCATTTTCTTTTCCCTTTTTTTTCTTTTTTCTCTTCTTTTTTTTTCTTTTCTGTTTCTGTCATTGGGGGTCACTGGCCTGGCCTGGGAGTACCTCCCCATCACTAAAGACTCTTATAGAGTCTAATTGCAACCTAACCTGCAATTAAAATTCCAGAAAACACCCCTCACCAGGGGAACACAAATAAAATTACACCACAGAATATACAATCATGGCTTGGTAAAACACCCGCAAAATGGGAACAAATTTCATTCTGGTTAGCTCAAAAAATCACTCAGATAGAAGCAGTATTTCCTGATACTACCCATCACGAAAAACACAGAATTCTGACTATCTGTCTCCCAATGGGGATTGCACCACATGTGGAGGACTTTGACACTTGGGGCACAGTCTTTGCTTCTATCTACACAAAAACACATGGTGTTCCATCCATGGCTGTTATACCAGATGCACTAAGACAGATTCAAAATGAATACACTCCAGAACCTGCTTTAACTCTGGGTATGAAAATACTGAAGGACTTTAAGCATTATTAGCCAACATAAAAGGAGAAGCAGCATGTGTGGCAATCCGCCAAAAATTGAAAGAGACAGATATAACAGATCAACCTTTTGAGCTTGCTAAAATAATTGAAAAATCCTATGAAGAATTAGGCAGAGATAGTTTGGGTGGTAAACCAGTAAAACCCCAACTAATTGAAAATCCTGAAAAAACTTTTATTAAAAATAATCTCAATTCTCAAAAGAAGAAGTGGGAGGGTAACAAACAAACCACTCCTAGAGAAAAACAGTTTCAGACCAGAAGAAGGTCTCCCCAACGAAGAGATAAATCTCCAGAACGGGGGACAAGTCTCCCCAAAGTGAGCCCTCTGAAAAAAGATACAACCTTAGAAATAGGGACAATTTGAGAAAACCTGACAGATATCAAGATATTGATACACGTTCCTCTCAATCTTTTCAGACTTCATCAATGAAATCGGAAAGAAGAGGACGGTCAGAACACAAAGAAGAGCATGTCAAGTCCAAAGACAAGGAACCTGCTCATCAAAGTAAAAAATTACAATTTCCCCGAAAGAAGGTAGCCAGTATTAAAGTATAACATGCCGGGAATTCCGAGGACACAACTGAAAAACGAAGAGTGGGCCCAGACAATGCTAGACAGCGTAGCAGAAGCAACCATAGCTCGCAAGATCCTGATGAATCTTCTGGAAACAGTGGACACGAATGAATACATTCAAGTGAAAAATGCAGACACCCGAGTGAGCGTGCCCCACAAACTATATGAAATAACATTACGTATAGAGGGAGATAAAACTAGGAAAATAAAAGGTCTCTCTTGGGAGAATCTATCTAAAGGCTATGATATCCTTCTAGCAGAGAAAGACAGGCCACCAGAGTTTGTCAGGCAGTGCCCACGTGGCGAAGGAATGATTATGCCTGCCTTCTCAAATCACATTCCAATTCATGAAAAATACAAACTTGCTAGAAAATGGACAGTGACCCAAGCCCCTGCAATATATAAAAATCATGTAGGATGAGATGAGGATTCTCCTCACCAAAAAATCCAGTTAAAAAATCAACCTACTGCACAGAGACAGTATCCTGTTAAGCAAGAAGCTAAAAAACAAGTAAAAGAAATTTTAGATCAACTTGAATATCAGGGGGTGATTGAAACATGCACCTCACAAATGAACAATCCTTTGTTTCCTGTCTCCAAACCAGACGATTCATATCGTCTAGTTTTGGACTACAGACACCTAAACTCCTGCTGTAAAACATTTGCAGTACAAAACTCACACAGTGCAGCACTAATAAATAACATTGTGCACAAAAAACATAAAACGACATTAGATATTTCAAATGGTTTCTTCTGTTAAAACATAGCACCTGAAAGCAGATATTTGACCGCTTTCTCCAGTATGGGAACCCTAAAACAATTTTGTCGTCTCCCACAGGGATTCAAGAACAGCCCAGGATTATTTTCAGCCAGAGTAACAGAGTTACTACAAATGTATGATGACGAGGCATTATCCTATGTCGATGACATCTATCTTACAAACGATGACCTGGAGACTCACTTGAAAAGAGTGAACACCATAATACTTGGGTTCGCAGCTGAAGGGTACAAATTTAACTTTAAAAAATCACAAATTGCCCATCTAACTGTCTTATTTTTAGGATATGAATTATCAAGTGAAGGCAAAAGCCTAGCAGACAACTTCTTAGAGAAGTGTACAGTACTCCAAGCTCCAAAAACGCTGAAAAACTGACAATCAATACTAGGTTTCCTGAATTTCAGGAGAACATACATCCTTAATTATGCAGAGAGGGTTAAACCTCTCTACGAACTAATAAAACCTGATTTTAAACTAATTAATTGGACTAAAAAACACACAGAAATTTTAAGATCATTACAGACAGATATATTAACTAAAACAAAACTGCAAACACGCGCAAATGAACGCAACCTTGTAATCCGAGTCATCCCAGGAAGATGCAGATTCACATACCTGACCTCTAATGAGGGAGAAATGGTACCAATAGCTTACAAATCACATTTGTACACACAAGCTGAAATGAAATTCAGTTCAACTGAAAAAATTCTAACCGCGGTTCAAACTGCTGTAGCAAAAGAAAGAGCCCTAGCCCAAGGAAAAAGGATATTTGTTTTAATAGCAGTATCAGACCAAGAGGCAGTAACAATACCAGGCAATCCTAATGCTAAAGCTCTAGATCCAAAATGGATAAAATGGGAAACTTCTCTTGCAACAGAAGACGTGACACACGCATTCGATCCGAAAAATGAAAAAACGAGAGTATCTGGAATATGAAAATGAATGTCCGCTGCCGATCAAAATTCTGCCTCTCGATCAGTACACCTGTGTAATCTACACGGACAGATTTTCACAACACTACGTTGTGGAAAAACAGATTTACAATGCAGCATGCGCGATTGTTAAAGGTCGCTGGCGCTTAGGTAAATTCAGACCGATGGTCACTAACACTGAATCTCTCAGAAACTGTACAGCTCAGCGAGCTGAAATAGGATCTCTAAAGATGGCGCTTGAAAATGCTGATCGCGAATTCCCGACACTAATAGTGTGCGATTCGCATTACTGCGTCCGATCTTACAATAATTCCATGCAGACCTGGATAAAAAATGGTTACAAAGATGAGACAGGTGCCACAATAAAGCATAAAAAACTATGGGAACAAGTAGTTCATTTGCAGAAAGAACTACAAAAGACTCACGTGATATATACGCAGAGTCTTCAAAGTGATGGTGTTCCCGTTGCAGGGAATTCATTGGCTGACAGAGCCACAGTGGCAGCTGATCACTCGGCTTCCGTAGCTACAAAAAAGCATACAAAAAAACAAATAGATGGCGAAACGCTGCTTGCTGTAAAAGCCTCAATGGCAGGCAATTATGCAGCGCTACCTCTAAACTATCCACTCGGCAAAACATACATAATTGATGCGAACTCCGTTCTGTTTGCTCAAATCCCTGGAGTGGGGGATAGAGTAATTCCAAACACGAACAGGAGAGTCTTCTTGATACAATAAGCACACATGGGATTGGGTCTGAGGCACCAAGAGGCACCAAGAGATCCTAAAATCTCCAATAGAATTTACAATCACAATACTGGTGGCCGGGGATGAGCGTAGAAATTTTAAATTTGCAATGAATTATGAGGACTGCAACAGAGATCGCAGCTGTGAACAGGACCAGACACCAGCCTAGACACCACTATTAGACAGCATCAGGCTATCTATGCGCAAACGTCCGACCGGGCAAATGCGGTCCCATAAAATATAAGACAAGATTCATTTGGATGTGGTCCCAGCGCTCAGCTGACGCCAGAACTGTTATAAAAGATTTGCGAGTCTTTATCGGCACATACACAATTGGCATGCTACATTCTGACCAGGGTCTGCGTTTAGCTCTCGGGCTTACAAGGAGGCCATGGCCAGCATGGGCATTGCATTGCGGTATTCTAGTCCATTCCATCCCCAGGGAAATGCAGTAGTGCAGAGAAAAAAACGGGACATAAAGCAATCTATAACAACGAGGGTATTAGTTTCGGGTGATGGGTGGGTCAAACATCTAGTCTTAATAATATGCCACAAAATTTTCTAGGAGGTATCAGTCCGTATGAACTTTTATTTGGTACCAGAATGATCATTCAGGACTGTCAGACTTCAGAGGTGCAACAAAAAGCCTTTGATATCAAAGATCGTTTGGCTGTTTTACAGGATTTAAATGATACAAGAAAAAGTCTGAGTAACGAAAAGCTAAAGCCAACTACCACTGAAGAAAAACCACCTGTCCCAGCAAGACCTGTCTGGATTCCAAAGATTGGGGATCTGGTCAGAGAAAAGATCGCGGTGAAGAAGGAATTTGGGCCTTCTTACAGAAAAGCAGTACCTGTCTTAGCTGTCAGCGGAACAAGATCAGTTGTACTACCGCCTCTTGCTGGTAAAAACGAGAACCGAGTTGTATCAATCGACCTGGTGAAACCACAATCATGTGGCCAATAATAAGTAGTAGGCCCAGTGGACTCCCAAGAAATAGCAGAAGACCAAATCTTGCTACAATCCAAGAGGTTCAAACTGAGAGATTAATCACATTTGACAAACCTGCAGTAATTAAAAAAGGACTAACCAACAAAGCCATGGAACTTGTGCCTCTTAAAACCCAAATTGCAACAGTTCAACAAGAAACACCAGTCTACAACAATGTAGCCTCGAACTATACAAATGTAACAAAAGAAAATGCAAAGATCAATGGAAATCCAGAAGCAATCCCACCAATTGACAGAACTGCATCTGGCTACTTTATGAATTTTGATGACTTTTCGGATGATTCAAGTGAACATGGAGACACGCCAGCCACAAAAACATTCAAAGAAAAAATCACAGAACTCTTTCAACAACTGAGTGAAACATATCTAACTTCACAATGGATTAAAATATGGATTGTGTTAGGCGTACTTTTCCTCCTTCTATGGCTCATCTTGGTTTTAAGTTTGGGTATTATTATTATTATTATTTGGAATCTTATATAGCGAGTGGTTACCCTCGGGCATTCCAGCGCTCGTTCATAGCTCAGAGGGATGGAGCTGAGAGAAGGACATCATTAGGCGGGGAATAGGTGAGTTTTTAGCAACTTTCGGAACCGAATGATACCGGTCTCTGTTTGCAGATTCAAGGGCAGCGCGTTCCATAACTTGGCCACATTCACCGAGAATCTTCTCCCGCCCGTCCGGGCTCTTTTAACTCTGGCCACTTTTACCAGGGATTTATGGTCCGAGCGAAGTGCTCTAGTAGCCTTATAGGGGATAACCATATTGTGCAGGATGGGAAGGCCTTCCCCTCTTAGGATTTTATGAGCCGTGCAGAGCGATTTGAATTTTATCCTCTCCCGTACTGGGAGCCAATGCAGCACTCTTAATGCTGGTTTTGCCGATTGTCTCCTAGGAATATTCAACAACAGTCTTGCTGCCGCGTTCTGCACTTGTTGAAGTTTAGTGAGCGTTGCCTCCGGGGCACCCAAAAAAAGCGCATTGCTGTAGTCCAGCCTCGAGACTATCAGCCCCTGAATAAGGAGTTTCCTGGAGTTTGGAGGGAGAAGGGGTAAGATCTTGCGGGCCGATTGAAGCAAGGAAAAGCAGACTCCGGCAGTTTTCTTTGCATGGGTTTTAAATGACAAATTTTGTTCCAGCCACACGCCCAAACTTTTAATCTCTTTTTTGGGAGTTGGAGGATCGCCAAGGCAAGTCGGCCAGCTACCAGGCGGTAACGAAGGCCCCGCCTGTCCCAGCAACATCATTTGATGGAAAATATAGTACAATGGACACAGCAAGCCAGAACATCAACTTGGTCCTGAAACCACACAGATCATCACACATCGAAAAAAGAGAACTGTCATCAGTGAACATCACAGCCATCCCTATACCTGGTGGTATAGCATGGGACAAAACTGACTATGGAATTTATGGCCCGGTTGAGCTCTTGAAATATCCACACCAATTTAAGATTTCTTTAAGTGACTTTGTATCACCTAGTAGTTTTTCTGATGATTGGGACTTCGAAAATATTAATAATATGATGTCAGATTTAGAAATGTCAGCAACATTTACAGCACATGATTATTTACAGGGTTCGTCGAATTATGAGGAAATGTACTGTTTCAACCACTTTGGGCATCATTATCTGCATAAAGCTGCAAATTCTAGAAATACTTTCAATTATAATCAATGGGAACATTTTATGAGAAATTCCCATACTTCTTGGGGTTTAATGTCACTGATCCTGAAACATTCTATTTTAAAATGTTAAATAAGATAGGAGTTAAAAACATGTTGACAAACACTAGAAACTGAAAAATTTTATGAGAAAATGTCTACATTTGGTTTTGAATTTTGGAAAAACAACATTGAGACAAAAACCAACTGGGGTACAAAAGAATGGCAGGTACAAGGTGTAGAAGCATTGTTCAGAGCCTGCATGATCCCAGAACAAATAATGTTCCTGAATGACACAATTCAGCAAACAACCTGCCTTGGTTTAGCCAAGATAAAAAGATTTAAACAACCCGTCTATACCAAAGCCAATGCCTGATAGAAACACCACTACAGATGAGGGGTTAGACGTGGCCTATATTTTAAAACAAAACAGAACACTTCCTGACTGGAACAAATGGTTGATCTGGCCCACAGACACTAATAGCTGTCATGATAGATTCCTGAACAAAATACAGGGGTTCAAACAGAAGAGGCCAGACCCAAGATATTCCCAGAGACAACATCCAGGGATAGTTACAACATACAGTGTAGGAAAACTATGCCTCGAGTGGCTACAGATATCCACACTTCCCGAAATTAAGCAACACTTAACTTTACTTAAAGAAAGTGCTGACTTGCGAGATTTCATACTGGGACCTCGCAAACAGCGTCAAAAACGTTTCATATACGCCGGTATATACGCAGCATACAATGAAGCTTGGAAATTACATCAAATTGAATCTGCTGAAAAAATACGAGAAATTGATCGTATTAATTTGGAAAAAACACTTTCTGTAGTGGACAATGGGTTAACGACTCTGTCCTACAGAATCTATTCACTGGACAGCATTGTATCACCTGCTATGGATATAATAGAACAGGATATGATAATGTTACATCATGGTCAGTCCCAATTGTGTTCTATTGTACAGCTAGGCTGAACGTTACAAAACCTCCGTTCAGGCCAAGTGCCATGGCGTCTAATCAACATAACGTCATTATTTTCAATCTTTAACCTTACTGATAGACAAATCTCATTGGCACAGAAAGGAGCAGACTATACGGTGCTGAGCATTGAAAAACTTGAGAGATTACCATTGACAATGTCAGAAAGACCTGTCATTGAATGGATAATACATGGCACCATTACAATCCCGATAACGACCTTTCAGTGTCAATACTGCCAGGAGTATATACCAGCAGGCCTGTATGAAAGGTTGGGTAAAGGATACATCAAATCAACTTGGAATTTACCTTTTACACATAGATGTTGGAGTGGGGGCAAGAAAGAGGTATTTCTTAGTGGTACTAATTGTAAAACATCACTAAACGGTACACTCCTATGCGAAGGTATAAACTTGCATGGATCTTGCAGAGGTTCATCAAACAACCTTTCATGTCACCTGCACGGTACCCCGGCTACACAGATAGAGCCATTTTTCAGACACCTTTCCAACATTAGCTACGTTATATTAAGTGACCACAGCTGTTGTGGCATGATGCCAGAAAAACCCTATCTCGTGAGCGTTACTTCCAGGGTCATTTGTTGTATGCAAGTATTGTATCCAAACAGCAATCCAGACATGGAGGCGGCATTATGGCCTTCTGTGAATATCTCTTCTATTCGAATTGATACTTTAAGCAGAATGAAGTGTATTCTTTTACAGACAACTGTGCCTTTAACCTCGTCCAAAGAGACATATGGCCTGCAAGCTGCAAGGACAGCGGCAGAGATACATACCCTATTATCGACAAACTGCCCCGTGCATTTCGTAAAAATGTTAAGCCAAATTTTAAACATGTCAGATACCAGTGGCATCGCACATGTATTTAAAACAATATTTTCAGGACTGTTAACACCTTTTGAAACGGTTCTGGGCATTTTCCTGAATTTTGTGCACTCTCTTTTCAGTGGCCTGCCTCTTATTTTGGGACTCGTCGCAGGAATTTTATTTTTGTTCTTTCTGGTCCGATATGGCAAGCCAAGTCACAGACAAAACTGAGGCTACGATGGAAGAAACGATCCTAGCAATACGATACCGAGACCGTATCACTAAGGTCCTCGGATTGGCCTGGCTAATTGATCTGAATACTACCTGGTTTCTTTCATTCAGACCGATCTGGCAAAATTGCATCTTACCTGTGCTTCGATGTCTGCTATGCGGAGAAGAATGCGTGTTAGACGTCTGTCTTACACTACAATCAACAGTACCAATGGATGTCAACGCTTTGCTTTGTCAGGGAAGGAGACCTAGTCGACCTCAGTCCTACAGCTAAACTATTGTTTATGTTATTCCAATGCGCAGAGCCTATTGGGAAAATAGGAACTACACTACAATGTATTCAGATTTTGTTAAAACAAGTGAAAAAAGCATTGTTCTATAACTGTTCTGACTACTAGCTTCCATATACACTGTGTACAGTAGGGTTCACACCTTGAATTTACCTTTTCATCTACACTACAGACAGAATTAATTTAAAGCAGAGAAAAAAATAGTGCTGTTGCACTGCTAGTATGCGCAAGCTCCTTCAATCGTTGCATTCCGTGAACTATGATAACAAAGAATGTAGAAAATTGCGGCAAAATGTACCTCCACCACCGGCAATACCAAGTACGCCTGGGACATCACCTTCAACATCACCACCAGACACACGTCCCCATTTTGAGAAAGTTAGAATGCACTACATGAAATGTAATTGTTTAATTTGTTATCGGGGCAATCAGTAGACCTAGTTTACAGAGCAATTGATAACCATGGATGCTAGACCCCCCACTCAAAGTTTATATAGTCCAGTTTGCAACAGTAAATGGTTTGAGTGCAACCCGCTCAGACCACGCATCATCGCAGGGTGAGTACACGATAAACACCACACATACCACTAACTCAGTACACCGTAAATTATCACCACGTGCCCTTGTTAAGGCAAAATTCAATAGTCAAAACATATTTTTACCAGTACTGTCTGCCTGAACCGCTCATCATCGCAGGCTCCACACAAACCGCACCTTCTTCAGTGTGCCACAACTTGTGTACCCTTTACGATAGAATGTTCTGTACATTATTTCACATGCAATATTGCTACCTTTGTACAACAGAAGTCATAAACCGTGATGATTAAATATCTGTGTATGATATGATTACTATTCTACTTGTTACCAACAACAACGTAATAAAATGGAGTCCAGCACAAGTGCCCGTACCCACTTCAACTATCTATCTGTCTCTGTGTATTTATTGTGTTTGTAAAATGCTACTCCTCCACCCTACCACTTTATATTGTGCTATAAATAGTGCATGCAACCAACTTACCTGTGACAGTCAGTGTGGACTATTCCTCTTTTTAAAAAAAAAGTATATTCATATAGCGCAAAATCAGCGCAAAATCATACCAGCTATCTACATGAGCACCATATTTACAATACATTTTCAGACACGTGTACAAATACGTCATTACTCTACAATAACAGGATGTTCATGCAACTCCGAGCCTCGAACACTGATTTTCAGCATCAAGTTGTACAGTGTACCTGAATGAACACATACGTATATAAATTAGATGCACTTAATGTGCCAAAAACTACAACTTAAACCTTTCACAGCCCTGTATTACTAAAGCTACAACACACGTTCCTGCTATTGGAAAAATATATATATACATGTAATGGCCATCGTAACAACTTCTGAGAAAGCTGATTCGACACGTAGTGCCCCCTCTTTGAA